>NW_027506138.1:0-113687 GCF_021521415.1 Bidens hawaiensis | reverse complement strand
TGCAAGGATGAATCCCCTCGCGTGACGCCATGAGAAGATTTCACAGAACAAATTACTTTTTGATAGATTTGACCCTTGGGCTTTGATTAAATGCAATTTAAGTATAAAATACAAAAAATAGAGTTTTCGACCGAATTTAAATCGTTTCAGTATCATAAACGAACATCATTTGACATAATTAACGCAAACGAACATGAATAAAAATCTCTCATTAATAAATGATAATCCAAAATTTTAAACGAGTCGGTTTTCACATTAGGAACTGACGAATGTTACGCTGTACTGACACACACATAAGACAGGTTTGTTTCTTGACTTTCTTCTTCCATTGCAGACCTAGGGCTGTAAACGAACCGAACGAACACGAACAAGGCCTTGTTCATGTTCGTTCGTTAAGTAAATAATGTGTTCACGAACAGTTTACGAACATTTACCGAACGAGATTTTATGTTCGTGCTCGTTTATTAAGGAAATTAATGTGTTCACGACGGTTTACGAACACAAAAGAACACAAATAAAATCGGCAGAGCCTAGAGATTGAGACCGATGCATTCATCAATGTGAATAATGAAAGCCTGTAAACGAATCAAATGAACACGAACAAGGGCATGTTCATGTTCGTTCATTTAACTTTAAAAGAACACGAACACTTAATCGAACAAATATTTATGTTCATGTTCGTTTATTTAAAAATGGACATTTGTGTTCGTTTGTTAAAATCTAAACTAACATAACTGAATAAAGATAAACGAACATGTATGAACAAACGTAAATGAACACAAATATAAACGAACTTAAATGAAAACACTTAAATAAACACAAATTAACAATTATAAATCCTTTAAGTAGATGACATATCCAGATAATATTTAATTATTTTCTATTAATATTAATACATAAATGAACATAAATAAACAGACATAAACGAACATAAATGAACGTTCATTTACATAAATGAACGAACGGAACATGTGTTCATGTTCGTTCGTTTAGTTAAATGAACACAAATTTTTTGTTCATGCTTGTTCGTTTATTAAATAAACGAACATAAATGAACTTCCCGTTGAACGGTTTACGATAGTTCACCGAAAATTCGATTCGTTTACAGGCCTAGGCCAGACACCTCCAATCCATGGATTCATCCTCGATAGCTAGCGAGCGCCTCTCGGTCACCCGAGAAGGCCACCTCACATCATTGCCAACTTTGCTCCCATCTTCGTCACCTGTCTATGGAACGTTGATGCAAAAATCTATATGTCACACACCTCAGTCGCTGCCACCATTCTCATCGATCAACATGCAACATAATGGGTTGGTTGATCTTTAATAATCACAATTACGTATTAGAATTCTTTTTTAAGGCAGATTTAAGTTCGGGGGAGGGGGGGTATTAAAAATTACAATTCCCTCATGTGATATACATGTGACGAGGAGCATATGCAAGGTTTAGCCTAAAGTACCTAATTTGTTACACAAACATTTAGATAAGTGTAGTTTTTGAAAATCAAAAACTATGTATGCAAGTAGATATAAAGATAAATTACTGTCTTTTTGTAATTTACTCAATAAATAAATAATGCTTTTAATTGGTAGTTGTGTTTGGTAATTAAGATAAAGCACATGCATTTTGGTCGAGTGTGTTGGTACTTGTATAGCTTTATATGCTAAATATACCATAAAATCTTGAGCTGGCAAATGGCAACCACTTGAATAATTACGTATACAACTCAATAGTATTGTTAGGCTAAGGGTAGTGGGGTTTGGTTGAGCCATAAGTGAACCAACATCTTTATAACACATGGCACTGACTAGGCATGCCAACCAAGCCCTCAGACCAAGTCTCAAAGGGTGTAATGATCCAGGTGAGGCCGGGGCTTGGTTGAGTTTTTTTTTTAATATTATATCCTAAATAAATATTAATAATACTAAATTAAAACATTTCATTAAAACATAAATAAAAAGGAAAATAAAAACATAAATTTAAAATGCAACAACCTCTAAAAAAATACATAAAAATAGCGTTGTTAATTTTTTTTTCGTCAATTCCTTCCGAATACGATCTTTTTCTTCCTCCATTATCGCTTGGTCGGATGGCGGTAGGTGGCTAAAGTCCTTAGTTAGAAATTCCAAAGTCCTCATCCGGTTTCTATTATGTTTAGCTTGACCTATCGACTCGAGACCAAATGACATTCTAGCAATCTCTTTTTCGAAGTCGTGATCGGCGGTTCTTTTCCCACGTTCCCTACCCGGGGGGGCGGCTAGAGCCTTGCTCTTGCAAATCGCCCTCGGACAAGTTTAGGTCGAAGTTAATTTGAGTCTCCGAGCCGCTAGAAGAAACGTAGGAGCCGGACTCGCTAGTTTTCGTACGTTTAGCCGATTCTTTTCCGACATCCGCATCCAGAGTAACTAACATAATCCATTTCGAGCACTTCTTGAGCACGTCCCACAAGTAGCGCTTGTCAAACGTCGAACATGTAGTCCAACCCCTGCATCTGAAATTGAGCATTGTAGTTGAAATTTCCCGAACCCGACATGATTTTTTTAACAAACTTTGGGAAATTAAATGAGAGGTATTAGTAGAAATATTGAGAAAAAGAGAATGAGATGGGTCATTTTAAAAAAAATGAATTGTGATATTTATAATAAGTTTGAATTTTTTTTTTATTTTAATCGCCCAACGGTTCTCACCAACAGTCACCCCACGCGGACTGCCCTGCGCCGGCCAACCGCGCCCTCATCCACGCCAAGGTGGTAGTGGTGTTCGCGAGCCAGGTGGCCGCCCCCCCCCCCCCCCCCCCCATCCGCGCCCCACTACCCTTAGCCTTATAATCAACATATGTGCTATAGGATAAATTAACCTAATAAAACTAGAAAATAAATAAAAATAATAAGCCCATATAACTTAAAAAAATCTGTATAAAGTATATTAAGAGCATCTCTAGTATTGAATTTGAAAAATGCTTATTGGTTTATTGGTATTTTTAAAAAACCAATAAATTAAAATATGTTTGTCAATCACAAAAGTATTTTTTATTTTAGCTTTTTAAAAAGGTTAAAAAACAGTTTTAAAAAAGAGCCAAATCCTTGTTTTTTAAAATAGTTTTTTAAAAAAGCCAAAAAATATTTTTCAAACTCAATCCCATACAATATTTTTTTCAAGTTTAACTCATATCCGATATGTTTTGGCTTGGTTCATGTTCTCTAGGCCACCTACACATCATTCATTTGTATATAAACCCCATTTCCTCTTACAAACAATACACTATAACCCAATCTCTCTCTCATAACCCCTCACGAAAAGATTCATCGAGTATTTTTCACTTCCAAGACATTGTTGCATATGGCGTCGATGATGCACAGTAATGATAGGTTCATGAAAGTAAAATGTAGTTTGCGAATGGGAAGAAAGGGAAGAAGACCAAGAAGAATAAACACGGCGGTGCTTAAGAAGGTGAAGAAGTTGCAAAAGCTTATACCGGGCGGGAAGGAGTTGAATGCAGATCAACTTTTTGCTTATACAGCAAATTACATTATGCATCTCAAGTTACAGGTTGATGTGCTTCAAGCCCTATCCGATGTTTTTCTATCATAAACTAGAAATGGTCCCATCTTTTTTTCCATGTGGTGTTTTATATATAATATACTTATTTATGCCAAGATTATATTGTGATTAATAAATATATGATTAATTGATAAATTAGCTGGTCAAAATTTTCATGTAATTTATATTAGAAATCATTGTTTTATTCTCTATCTTCCTCCAAAATGCTTGATTTGTGTTGGTAAAGAGTACATACATATATAGATATCTTTATATAAGTATGTCAGTATATATTTCATGAATCACTAACGTTAGTATATGTGCGTGTTCTGTTTGTGTTTGTCTTTGAAATATATGAGACTCTGAGAGCGATTATAATGATACGACGGTAGATAAAACCGCTGGCATTAACTACTAAATAAAATCGAAGTATTTGAATGTTTGAAAGATATTATGAATTTGTGATATGTAATATCATTATTAACATAAATGATAGTATCACATCAACTTACACACATGCATGTGAATGCCATTATTGCCCTTATTGGTAAATTCATGGGAGTTTTTCCACATGGCTAGAGTGGCAACTCTTTCTTGTGTATTGTATTGTACCGTTATTTATCTACTTACAAAACAATTTATAATGCATTTAATTTACTTCTTATTCCTGTATATAAATCAAATCAACTTAATTAAATAGTTCTTTTTAGCTAATGAATAGGTGACGTTAAAATAGCTAAAAATAGGTTGGAGGTTTGTACATAGAATTGAAAATAAATATAAAAAATTTTAAATCAGTTTCACTATTACAAAAAGCTTCAACAATTCTATAGTTTTAACTTATATTTCACACAAAAACTTAAGTGTTTCGTAACATCATGGTTCCTTATTCATATCTTATCATATCCCGACTCACCTAATATTTATTGTGTACACTTTAACTCTTATCCATTTGATGAATTAACCGATGGCCATAATGGGGTGGGTCCACTCCCTATTTCTGGAAAGGCCACGCAAAGCTACTAATTTCATTAGTTTTATTTCTACTTAATTATGATTAAGTTAGCGAACGGCAATCAAATTGATTCCACACCTTGATTGAGTAGTAATCTACATAAACAGAGAATCGACCAAGTCTGACTTCATTATTGGACGCTGGATAGCCAAAATTGGTGGAATAGAGTTTTTGATATTTCTCCATTGTTCACTCACAGACAGCCATTCACTCGCGGAGACAAAAACGATCGCTCACGAAATAGTTTGGATCATCAATACAATTAACCCTTCGGTTAGGGTTTATGTTGTATATAATTACCATTACAATAATTGGAGTTATGGTAACACAAGAATTATCAATATTAGTGATGGTGATAAAAGTAAAAGAAACCAAAAACTTCCATTGGGTTGTAAGAAGGAATATTGGGCGAAACAAACATTACATAGAAGCTACACCAATGTGTTTGGCTTCCAAAGGATCTCCATAACCTATCTTACATAACACAACTTCAAAACATTTAAAACCTCACCTCCTATATCACAAAATTTGGTTACCACATGCTTCCTTCTTAATGTACACCGGCTCGGTTTCTGACTAAAAAAATCCAGATTGTTACCATTGGCGCTCCTCATTGTAACAAAAATATATGGCATTTGCCAATTTCAGCTTCATAGGTCATGAGGGAAGTTACTGATTTGCCCGACCTCTAGCACGTCGTTGTTGTTTAACTTGTAGCTTATTCTTATGCGCATGACGATTGATTTCTGAAGTACACAACATTCATCATTTACACATAAACCATAAAAACTAAAGAAAATAAAAGGGGGGGGGGGGAAATGCAAATGTTGTAAAAAGTAAATAGCACCTTGCCATGTTGACTGTTGGTAACTCGTAACTTCTGAGTTATTGTCTCGTTATCATTTCCAGGAAGCATATTACTACTAGCAGGTTCTAAATGCAACTGAAGAAACTGCGGATTCATAACCAAACACGTCATATTAGACAGCATATTCATGTTGAAATAAATAAAAAAATACATAGATATTCACTTGAAATGTAGTTTACCTTTGGGACTGCTGCCTGGAAAATGAAGTTTGTATAAACATCAGAAGACTTGTTTGTAAAGATTGCTTCAATTTGGGTTGTTTGTGGAGTTTCAGATTGTTTGGAAAAGTTGAACATTAACCTCAAAGAGCTGCTCTCAAAAGCAACTATCGGTGGATAAGTAGGACCATTGTCTTCTGTAATAAAACAATGGTGGTTAATTGTTTAGTAGTTAATAAAATCTTTTAAAAAGATCTTCCTTTTTAAACATATTTTGAGTACAAATTAGCAAATACTCACTAGCTGGTGGAGGGCTGGGACCAAATCCATCTAACAAGTCCATCATAAGTGAGGAAGATGCTTGTACAGGTGGCTCCGTCGATAAAAGACTATCCAACGGACTAACTGAAGTTTTGTTATCTTGAGTTAATGATAATATGTCAGGTGCAGACGAACTGTTTCCGGGAACAGGTGGCCCGATTGATAGTAAATCCAGCAGGACATCAGTGCCACTCTTTTGAACCTTGGTTGTACCTGGTACAAATGTAAAACAAGCATGTGTTGTAAGTTATAACTGCTTTTAACTACCGAGTTCTGTTTTATAAACTCCAACCTGATTGTGAGGAAAAGGAAGATGTACCGACATCAAGAAGATCATGAACAAAGTTGCCACCTGAAGAAGTAGGTGCTGGCTCATCTGATCCTAAATCAAGCAAGTCTATTAACGGGGCAGCTGCTGATGTGGCAACTCCACTGGCAGAAGTTAGTGAAGTTGAAACAGCTGGCACTAGAATAGATCCAGATTTCCTCCACTAAAAGTTGCTTCATCAAGCACTGGCATCCTTTCAACTAGAGCAGACCTTTGCATGTTACATTAAATTATTATTACTATTATAAACCACTTTGTAAAGGTTTTTCTAAAAGAATTAAGAATATTACAAGTTCAAACCTTATATTCTGATGTTTTTCAATTATGGAATCAAATTCAACAGATCTCTGCTGCAATTCAAGTAGAAGGCTTCCTTTAGATTGTGTAACAATATCCTTTATTCTCCTGAATATATAGCAAGTTTACGCTATCAGAATTTACATAAAATTGAGTAGCATAACATGATTTTCAAGATCAAATAAATAATCTACTGAGAGCAAGAAGGGAAACGGGAAGACAGCTTCAGCAAAGCAATCAAACACATAGCTCGGGTGGTAAGATCCGATGTGTGGCGCTTTATTGCAATTTCAACAACATCCACTGCTTCATTCTCAGTTACCTGTTCATAGCAACTAAAATTAATGATATTTGGAAAAGAGTTGACATACTAAGTTAATTACTTGTGAAGATTGAAGAAGCAACTCACAGTTATAGGGTCCTCTATGTTAAGCATTCCAATATTGTTAACTAGCATGTCACCATATTCTCCAATGCACCAGACAGCCACACGAACAAGTGTTTCCTGTTTTTGAAAGCAACGGATATTATAAATCAATGTCCATAATTAAGTATGAAGAGATAATTCCAGTAAAATATATATATTTATTGTACCTGGTCAGTTGATTTTTGGATTGCCTTGTAGAGTGAACGTACTGTATATCCATGGAGGTTAGAAGCATTGGTTATCACAACAATAAGAGCATGCCATACCTCATCCTTTACATGATTTCCAGCCTACTGACAACAGAACACAAGCTTAGTAGTTCATTAAACACATGTTAAACTAGAGTGAATCTATAATGCATAACTCAGAGAGAACTTTGAGCATCTGGTCAATGTACCAAATCTTGTCCGGGGAAAGTCTAACGCAACATTTGTAAAGATGAAGTGCCTAAGATATCTGGTATCCAATCCAGATAAGTGATTCGGTAGTTGCAGAGAACAGAACATAACTATATTGTTTCAAACAAGATATTGTTATGAAGAATGAAAAACTGAACTTACTTTTCAACAACGGAGCAAATTTTATCAGTAAGATCTCCCTTGAAGTCTTCATCACTTACTTGTAGATAATCAATTAACTCTTTGATCAAAGCTTGTACATTGCTCTCATTCATCAGAAGATATACAAGTTCAAGAGCTCTTTTACGAATTGAAGCATCTGAATCCTGAACAATAAACGAGCACAGTATGTAAGTCTCATATGGTATAATAGATATAAAACAAACACGGGTCTACTTACAAGTGAAAAATTACCTTAACGCATTCTAAGATTGTTGTGCGATGTCTCTGCACTGCTTTATCATCTATTGAGATTGCTTTCATCAGCATGTTTAATGCAACATATCTGCCATGAAACATATAAAACACAAATGAATCACTTAGATAACTATCTGGAAAACCAAAGATTTCACATTTCTTCATGTTACTTTACATAGAGCACACAGGCTACATAAAACTGAAGCCCTGTGCACAAACTTGCAGGCAAAATCTTTGTATCAACAGAAACTTTTTTAACTCTTGGTACCACAACAAGATCTTTATAAACATCAAATTGCAAGAACACAAAGGTTGCTTACCTTATATTGTTGTCACGGTTAGACAAGAACCGCCCCAAAATATTGATTGCAAGAACACGCAAACCGCTAATATCTTCAATGCTCATTATGGTTTCTACACATTCATAAAGTATTGCATTCCCTGCATTCCTGTTCGACTCAGTTTTTGTTGCCACCTAAAAAGGAAACTCAGCAAGAGCAGTTTAGGAGAATTCATTGCAAGATCATCAATAGGCATTATCATTCAGCAGTTTACCATTAATGCGCCAAAACATAGAATCCATTGAAGTTTTCTACAATTTTGAAAACAAATCATTATAAACTACACATAAAAGATAAAAACTGACCTGAGCAAGAATGTCACTCATAGAATCGCTCGCATCAGCATCTCCATGACCCAATACACGCAAAAGGCGAAGCAATCTTATATGAAGAAAAGGGTCTGCAATACCTGAAATGTCATATTCAGGAGCATATGAGCTGTTCACAACATCCTTTAGAACTTTCACCAATCCCTCTGTGCATTTCTAGACCAAAGGGAAAAGGAAAAAAGGTTTTAAAAAGACAAATTACAAGATTGACAGTAGAAAATAATATGTCATGTGTTCTTGTCACAAATGTGTATACATTATTAGATAAACTAAAAAACGTAAAAAAGAAGAAAAAAGACTCGACAATTCATTTACCTGCCTAAAATATTCAAGGGCTTCTTCACTATGATTACAGAGATCTGTACAGAGTTGTATCCCAGTTAAAAGAACCCCATGATGCTTTTCTCTAAGTAATAAAACAACAGGGTTCACAAAATTTTCTGCAAGGTCGGGGACTTTCTTAACGATCCTTATTGAGCATAATGCTGCCTGTAAAATGTAATAGCTTATGTTAGTATAATGCTAATGGAGAGTAATGTGTGAGAATGCTGGGATATACTCTCAAGAGATAATGAGATATATCATTTTCATTTATAGATTTCCAGTTTTTCATCAACTTACTTTCTTGCGAATATTTGGATCTTGAAATTGCAGCAACCTTTCGACTTCAGGTGCAAGATCACGCGCCATTTCTGCTGAACATATATTCCCTTAAGCACAAAGAGCTAGTCCCACAATATATTGGTTTGCATGGTTAAGATCTCTGCAGATGATGACAGTATTATATTCAAAACGTCCAGGCATTCTTCCTAAACAAGATATGTATGTGTGTGTGTGTGTGTGACTGTGTATGTGTAAAAGAAAAGAGAATGTGGGAGCTTACTGTTTTAGTGAATTGGTGACCAACATCAAAACTTCTTGTCTTTCATCAAGAAGCAACATGAGTCCAAGATATCCTATTCTTTTCTCAGGGAAGCCAGGAGCTGCTATTAATTTCAGGCATTCCATTTGACCAAAATGTGTGGGATATCCTAACATGTGAATAAACATGAGCTTTGCCAAGTTACGATGTCTATATTCGTTATCATTATCACTAGCTGCTGCACGAATGGAAGCACATTCCTTTCTAACAACAGCACGCTCTTCTGCAGCAGTTTTGCAAGCACGTATTGCCCGAATCATGTCCCTACAGTGGATCAATAATCTCACTTAGATCCAACTGAATAGTAACATGCTACTAAATACTGATAACCTCACACATAATAAAATGAAAAAACATGAATGCAACCGAGCTTTCATTTTGCTTGCTTGCTAAATTTCTACATACTAAAGCATGTAATATAGTGGATAGATCAGGTTAGTTATATACAACCTTTCATGGATAATCTGATTGTCAAGGTTGATCCCTAATGTTATCATTTTTGGTGTACAAAACTATACATGTAATCACAACAAAGCCAATTGTCATCATAAGTCATAGCCATCATGTTCTTCCTACCAACTTGATTATGCTACATTGAGAAAGATCCAATATGTTGCAACCTCATCAATTCACAGAAACAAAAGTTCAAACTCTACCTTAAAGGTAAAATATCTCGTCACTTGCCACCATAGTTATCAAAGGCGAGCGCTTCTTCTGCCTAGGTGCAATATTCAGGCGACGCTCAATAAATGTGCTCCTACTTACTAGGCGATGCTTCAGCTCTCCAGGCGCAATATATACAGATTAATTTGTTTTTTATTTATTTAATGCACAATTATTCATTTTCTACTCTATATAACCTTCCACAATACCACCAACTGAAGCATCTCATCCAGGTATTTGCCTATTTTAGAATTTTGGTACTAACTAGATGATATTTTGGGTTGAACTTTTGGTATTGGATAATTTTTTTTGCACCTTGCGCCTAGCACCTTTGATAACTATGCTTGTCGCAAATAGGCCCAAACACTAATTCCTTCTCCAGGTCATCTATTTCCTTCCGAAGATGTTGGAAAAGATTATTTCGGACTTGACAACGCTACATGTTGTTTTATGTTTCTTCACCTCAGAATATAATCAGTTGAGCATGGATCCTACCACTAGATGCCAGATATTATACCTGATGTTCACAAACCTAACCGGACGGACAAAACCAGACACATTACCGAACACTATCGAGCGGGCGCGGCCTCTGTTTGTGTTAATTCGTTAAGCTTACCGAAGGACAATGTTTTGTTCATGCTAATTCATTTATTAAAGGGACGAACATAAACTAAAAACCTTGTATAAGTAGTGTGTTGGTTTACTATATCAAAAGCAATGGCATTAACATACTATGGGATTGAGTGCATTGGCAAATGCATATGTTGATTAATAGAAATTAAGTGAAATGTTTATCCCTAAGACGCGTTCCGGAAGAAAAAGGATTCATAGTTATTGTAATTGTAATTGAGCTCGATCAGGTCCAGAGGTGTTTAGTGTATTGTATAATCAAATTCATTGAGATCTCCAATAATTACGAACGAGGATCTGAAGAAGATTGGATCTGTTGCCTGTCAAATCATGATGATCATCACTAAAAAGCCCTAAATTCTTCCGCTAATCTAATAACTAAATTCTTTTTTAAAAGTTAAGAATAAAATTTGAACAAAAAATGTAAAACAAGCTTAAATTTGTTATCTTAAATTCTCATCCAACCCCTCTTATTACGTGAGACGTGTTTTATATTTTAGAAAAAATAGTGATTTTTTTGTATATTTGAAAAGCTACTGTTCATCTCATATAATTTTTTAATATATTTTGAAAGTGGTTGTGAGTGAAGGAAAGAGAAAAGGTAATGATAAAAGGTATAAAAAGTATTATTTTATTAAAATGGAAAGAAAAATGTAGTGAGTTTTAGTGTAATTTTTGGTTTAAAGATCGGGTGTGGGATGGGAATGCTCTTAGGTTAATTGTCAGCAACTATAAATGAGTTGTATGTTTGTTGATACCGTCACAAACTAACATTCTTAGTCGGCTCATTAACGAACAACAGTTTACCCCCACCGTCTCCATACTCCATAGTCTTCGGGATGACAGGCTAATACATTGAGTTTCCTGTATCACCACCCTCCCTGAAGAGGTAGGTCCCAGCACAGACCAGTTGGTCCCGCAAGACTAACCTTGAACATGGACGTCTGCGCAAAGGCCATCTGCTCCCGCAGGACCCACCATGCTCATAGAATCTTACGCGCAGTACGCAACCTGTACACGCAGGGAAAGCCTCCCAATGGTGAAGTACCCCGCCTGTTCCCGCAGTTGCGGATACAAGCCATCAGGGAAGGCTACCCGCAGACAGCAGGGCTACACGTACAAGACACTAGCTACTTCAGCAGTCACGTGAAGGCATGAGCAAGGCGGGAACAATCCCGCCCAAATGAGCCAGTCTGATTCTGAAAGATCTTTTGTACCATACCTACCAAGGTATGGATACGACAGACGATCCGACCAGAACAGCCCATGAGCCAATCACAGGGTGACAGCTCACCGACAACAGTGCGAGGAGGAGCACCCTCTAGTACTGTTTGTCACTATTAGCCGCTGCCTACTCACCAACCCTCACTGTGGAGCATGCGCAGCCTACAGTTGGTGGAATAGTATTACTGTTGGCCGTAACCTATTCACCAACCAGCATGGCCTGCGTACAATCCACAGTCAGTGGGACGTGCATAGTCTACAGTTGGTGGAATAGTGCAGCCGACTTTATTACTGTTGGCTGTAACCTACCCACCAACCAGTATGGCCTGTGCGTAATCCACTGTTGGTTGAACAGGAATACTATTCAGCCGGCTGTACCTTCTAGAAAACCTACCTTCGGCTATAAATACTCCAATATCTTGGAATGGTAAGATCATCTACTATCTCGTATAACTTACTTGATAACTGCTCTAATAGTATTCATATACTTTTATATTCAAAGAGCAATATAGACTGATTCTCACGCCGGAGGGTGGTCACAAGGAGGAACCCCCCCCCTTCTCAGTGACGAGCTTACGGTGTCTGTTTTGCAGGTTCCCTGAAGTACAACTTACTCTGCTGGACCTACCTTCGTGGGAAACATTACCTAGCCCCCAGATTACCCATAATCTGCCCGGGGTCACTTAGTGTTTCTTCATTGGCGCCATCCGTGCATAAAGCTAGAACTACATCTTTCTCCAGTTTTTCAAAACTTCCAAGATGACTAGAGAAATTCCGGTAACCACAACCCCAGCCACTGGGGTAAACACCGGCAACACAATGTTTACAAACACTACCCCAGCCACCCAAGCTGGGGCAAGTGAAATACATTTTACGAACACTACCCCAGTCACTCATGTAGGGGCAAGTGGAGTAAATATTCCACTGGGATTCACTGATGCCCAGCTGGAAAAACGAACTCGAGCCCCTCGCCAAACACTTGATCAAGTGAAGGCATGGGCCGAGGCACGTCAAAGAGAATTTCAGGCTGAGTTGGACGAACGCTTGCGTTCAGTCCAACAAGCTGAGGAATTCGGTAGTACTCGCCAGCACCTCAACATGAGTAGTGAGTACGAGTACTCAGACGGCGAGGGGGAAGACTCCGACACCGACGCGAACCCTCGCCATAGGGCGAAAGGGAAGCGTAAGGAAACGGATCCCCAGCCAAAAAGGAATTTTGGGGAAGCATTCCAACCAGTCACGGAAAAAAGCGAGCGTGACTTCTCCAAGGCCTTTAGACCTACTGCTACAAACGCAGGAAGGTCAAAATTTGCAAGGGACATTGCAGAGGCAATCGCCCCGAGGAGTGCCAAACAAATGTCCAACATTGGCACATACGATGGTCTATCCGACCCAGATGACCATCTGAACAGGTTCATTGCGGGGGCAACCGTCAGTAACTGGACGGAACCCACGTGGTGCTACATGTTCCAGATGACTCTGGTAGGAGCAGCCAGAGCATGGTTCGACCGTTTACCGGTCCACCACATTTATGACTGGGCAGACTTCCAGAACAAGTTCAGTCAACAGTTTAGCCAACAGAGGAAGCACACTGAGGAGCAGTGGACGATCCTCAACTGTGTCAGAGAAGAGGATGAATCCTTACTGGACTTCATCACCCGCTTCAACTCCAAGAAGGTGAGTCTGGGCAACATCAGTGAAGACCTCGTTCGCGCCGCTTTCATTCAGGGCGCCGAATACCCAGAACTCATCCGCACTCTGACGGGTAAAGACGGCATGCCATCCACGTGGGATGCCATAATGACGGCAGCCAAGCGCTTTGCCGAAACAGAGAAACAGCTGGGAAGAGATCTCCCCCAGAATACAAACCTCTACACGCAGAGGACAAGGGAGAACAATGTGAGAACCGCCCGGCTAAACAAAAAGAGGCGGCAAGGTATTTGGCAGTCAAGGATAAACTTTGACGCCCCCTCAAGCTCTCGCCCTCTGGTTGGCGGAAGGGACAAAACGCACCCTTTGAACCGGAAAAACCGTTGGACGCCACTCACCAAGAGCGTCACGGAGATATTTGCCACGGAAAAACTGCCATGGCCAAAAGCCCCAGTGATCCGACAGAAACCCAATGCGGATCAAAGCAAGTCTTGTGACTTCCATGGGACAAAGGGCCATAGCACTGAGGAGTGCACATCCTTGAGGGACATCGTCGAGACATTCGTCAAGGATGGGAGGCTCGCACACCTCGTGGCATCTATCAAGAAGGGAGGAAGGAACGACAACAGGTACAGGGGTAACGGACGGAAGCCCGTCGACATTAGCATCAACATGGTCCATGGTAAGGTCAGAGGAAGAAAGAGACCAATGACCGAACCATGCGCATGGAAGGAAGCAGAAGTGCGCTTCCCGCGAGTGCCGGGAGGCCCAAACAAAGAAGGCCCCATTGTCATTAAAAGCCAGCTGGGGCACTACATCACCTCCCGCACCCTCGTTGACAATGGCGCATCGTCGACAGTGATGTACAGGCAGTTCTTCGACAAGCTCGATGATGAAGACAAGGAACGCCTGGAGACGGTCTACGCTTCAATGGAAGGGTTTGACGGCAGCACGAACACTCCCTTGGGCATCCTATCTTTCCCCGTCACTCTCACTGATGGGAATTATTCACGCACGGAGGATGTGGATTTTGTTGTGATGAAAAAACCACATCATACGTATGACATCCTATTCGGGAGAGACGGGATGGCAAGATTCAACGCCGTGGTATCCTCAGTCCACGGCATGATGGGATGGCCAACAACTGAAGGCGTAGCGATGATCACGGGCATTCCCCAGGTATGCATCGCATCTGTCTCCTCTAAACCCAAACCGAAGATGGCCAAACAAACCATCACTGAACCTGAACAGTGGGCATTCAATGGGAAATATCCCGATCAGGCCGTTACCATTGGCCCGACAATTGTTGATCCAACACGCACCTTACTCAAGCGCTTACTGCAGCGAAACGCAGACATCTTCGCGTGGACACCACCCGACATGACTGGTGTACCCCGGGGAAAGGCAGAGCATAAGCTCAAATGCGATCCGGCCGTTACGCCGATCGTACAAAAGCGCAGAGTAATGGGGCCCGAGCAAACCAACGCGTGCAGAACCCAAGTCAAGGAACTCCTTGATGCGGGCATCGTGCGCGTTAGCAAATATCAAACATGGGTTGCAAATCCCGTAATGGTACCGAAGAATAACAAACAATGGCGCATGTGCATAGATTTCAAAGATTTGAATAAAGCATGCCCCAAAGATTGTTATCCGTTGCCAGAAATTGATCTCAAGGTGGATTCGGTGGCACCATTTCGCCTTAAATGCTTCTTGGATGCGTATAAGGGGTACCATCAAATCCACATGGCTGTGGATGACCAGGACAAAACCGCCTTTCGGACGCCCGATGGCACATTTTGTTATAAAATGATGCCGTTCGGACTTAAGAACGCGGGGTCCACGTACCAACGACTAATGGACAAAGAGTTTCACGCCCAAATTGGGAGAAACTTGGAAGTCTATATGGATGATTTGGTCATCAAAAGCCCCGAGCCAGAGACGATGTTGAAAGACATTGAGGAAACTTTCAACACGCTCAGAAAGATAAACATGAAGCTCAACCCGAGCAAGTGTTCATTTGGGGTGGAAGAAGGGAAGTTCTTAGGGGTCATTATTACTAAAGATGGCTTCAGAGCGAACCCTGAAAAGGTCGAAGCCATTGTCAAAATGGAATCACCTACCACCATAAAACAGGCTCAAACACTTAATGGACGACTAGTCGCGCTTAACCGCTTTTTGGCAAACCATGCGGATAGGTCGTTCCCTTTTGTGTCAACGCTAAGAAATTGTTTAAAGAAAACGCACTTCCGCTGGACACCAGAAGCGGAAGCAGCTTTTCAGGAGATTCGATCACGCCTGATCGAACTCCCAACACTCACAGCACCACAAGCGGGGGAGGAGTTAATCCTATACCTCTCTGCAACAGATAGAGCAACCGGGGCAGTCATGCTTGTAGAACGAAAAGGCATCCAGATGCCAATCTATTATGTTAGCCGCGTGCTGGCAGACGCGGAAACCCGGTACTCTACCCTGGAAAAACTGGTCTTGGCACTTATACACGCTTCACGCAGGTTGAGACGATATTTCCAGGGTCACCCAATCACTATTCTCACCAACTTCAAACTCTCAAATGTTCTAGGCAAACCCGAGTTATCGGGACGTCTAGCCAAATGGGCAATTGAATTGGGAGAATATGCGATTCAATACAAGCCGAGACCAGCCATTAAAGGTCAGGTCCTGGCTGATTTTATTGCAGAAGTCCCCGCTTCACGGGAGAAAGAGTGCCAGGAGGAGGTTCAACCCTCCCCAGCACACGAAATCGACGAAGTCTGGCGACTCTACACTGATGGAGCAGCTAGTAACGAGGGATCAGGCGCAGGGTTAAAATTAACAAATCCGGCAGGCCAGGAATATACTTATGCTATTCGGCTGGATTTTCCAAGTACGAATAACGAAGCTGAATATGAAGCATTCCTGGCCGGATTGAGGATTGCGCGAAAGATGGGTGTAAAAAATTTGGAAGCCCACGTAGATTCCATGCTAGTGGCAAACCAAATAAACGGGACGTACACGGCTGTGAACGACACAATGGCCCTGTACCTTGCCCAAGCCAAAGCCATCATGCGCGATTTTAATGATTGTAAAGTGATACACGTCAAGCGCAGCGAAAACAAATCTGCGGATGCGTTAAGCAAGCTTGCATCACTGGCCTTCACCCACTTGGGAAAGGACATCCGCGTGGAACTCCTCGAAACACCATCAGTCCCGCACAAGGAAATTTGTGTCATCCAAACCGGTACAGAAACATGGATGACCCCAATAATAAAATACCTTGAAGCAGGAACGTTACCAGAGTCGAAGTCACAGGCAAGAAAACTACGCTGTAAAGCACTGAATTATCAGCTGGTCAATGACACCCTTTACAGACGTAACTTTCTTGGCCCATTGTTAAGATGCGTGGACAACCAAGATGCTGACTACCTCTTAAGGGAGGTTCACGAAGGCATCTGTGGAGTACACGCAGGCCCCCGCGCTGTGGTAGCCAAGCTAAACAACGCGGGATACTTTTGGCCGGGGATGCATATGGACGCGTTGGCATACATCAGAAAATGCAGATCTTGCCAGCTTTACGCACCCAACACGCATCGCCCGAAAAATGAACTTGTTCCTGTCACTTCCTCGTGGCCATTTCAGAAGTGGGCCATCGACGTGACAGGCCCATTCCCAACAGCAGCTGGGAATGTTCAGTTCCTAGTGGTAGCCATTGACTACTTCACCAAATGGATAGAAGCGAAACCTTTAGCCCAAACAACCGCAAAGCATATCAAAAAATTTATTTGGGAATTTATTATTTGTCGTTTTGGACTTCCACAGAATTTGGTAAGCGACAATGGCACCAACTTTGCTGACAAGAAGCTACAGCAGTGGCTGAAAGAACTTCAAATCACCCACACCTTTACCTCAGTGGCACACCCGCAAGGTAACGGTGAGGTGGAAAGAGCAAATAAGAGCATCGTCGAAGGCATAAAGAAAAGACTCTTGGAACATAGATCCGGTTGGGTGGACGAGCTTCCACACGTCCTTTGGGCAAACAGAACGCTGAAGAAGACCAGTACGGGAGAAACCCCGTTCAGTCTCACTTATGGCACTGAAGCCATGATCCCAGTCGAAATCGGTTTACCCTCACCAAGGGTCTTAATCCAACCAGAAGACAATGATGCGGAAAGACGGTTAGACCTTATGCTAACCGAAGAGCGCAGAGACTTAGCCGCCGTGCGTGAAGAAAACTACAAACGACAAATGCAAAAATACTACAACACGCGGGTAAAACTCTGCAACTTCAACGAAGGAGACTACATACTGCGTAACAACGAGGCTTCGAACCAACAACGCCCAGGAAAGTTGGCCCCGATTTGGGAAGGGCCATACATTATCAAAGAAGTTCTGGGAAAGGGCGCGTACCGGCTCGAAAGGCTCGATGGCACTCCCATCCCTAGAACATGGAATGGAGCTCAATTACGCAAATGTTATATGTAGATCAATTCCAACTTGTAAAGAAAAGGCCTAGAGCCACTTCTAATGGAAATGATTCTCCTTTCATGATGTATTGATAGCTTGTAACCTATGAAACTTCCCTTACGGGAAGAAGTAGTTGCGTGTGGAAGGCGGCAATACCCGCATAAACACAACGCCAAAATTTTGAAAAAAAAAAAAAAAAAAAAAGTTCTAAGGAAAACCTACACGCAGGTCAGATGTAGGTAAAGTTTAGCCATCCTTGTAAGTGCAAACGACGGTCTTACCCGCACAATCACATACAAGGAAGCCAAACTTAACTTACCATCTACCACGGTAAAAGGTTAACTTATGAACACTTAATAAAGGATAAGAAAAACCTACACGCAGGTCAGATATAGGTCTAAAGTTAAAGCCATCCTACTAAGTGCAAGTGACGGTTACACCCGCACAATCACGAAAGAGGAAGCGAAAACTTTAGTCCATTATCAACCACGTTCAAAGGTTTAACTTAATGCCTTAGAAATTTCGAAAAGGAAAACCTACACGCAGGTCAGATAGAGGGTAAAGATTAGCCATCCTACCAAGTGCAAGTGACGGTTTTACCCGCACAATCACGAAGGAGGAGGCAAAACTTTAACCCATCATCAACCACGTTCAAAGGTTCCTATTCTAAACACTTGGAAAATTGCTAATTCAAACTAAGTATGCAAGTCATAAGTTTATAAAGCAAAGAATCCAGTGAAAGGAATAACAATCGTATATTTCAATGATATATTACAACAGTGGCCGGGTAACTACCCGCCTAAAAGAAATCTATACAAAGCTAAGTCTATCCTAGCAGTGGGAAGGGATCTTCAGGATCAGGCTTCAGGGCCACCTCCGCTTGGACCAGCACCGTCAGAGCGCGGCTGCCCAAGGAAAGCCTTAAGGATGTTTAGCCCATCATCAGCAGCAGCAACTTCATTCACCTTCTCCACCACTGGATGCGGGAAGGCAGCGTACTGGTTCACAGCATGGTCATAAGCAGCTTCAGTATTAACATTGAATAAAGGGAAGTTGGAGGGCGGAAAGCCTCTCTCAGCGAACCCTAGACCAAGCAGGAAGCCAGTCTTCTGCCCATCCTCATGAGAAGCGTTGAGGGCTGCGCTCATCGCATCGTCATAAGAGGTCTCTGAGAGGACCTGACGCACAACCTACAAAAGAATACAAGTTAGAACATTTTCTAATTACGAACGAAAAGCGTAAAGAAAAAGATAAAGATACCTGAGGCAACGCTTCTCGAAGCAACCATTGGAGGGTAGCTTGACTTTCTTTACAAGCACGTTCGGCTCCGCTTTTATCAAGGTTGGCAAGTTGAACTTCCTTGGCGGCAGCTTCTTCGACGCTTTTGAGTTTGCTTTCAGTACGGTCAAGCACCCCCCTCTGGTCAAGGATCTCCTGCAGCTTCTTGGCATCTTCCATTGCCAAGGCGTCATGAGCATGCTGAAGAGCCTTTAATTTGCATTTAAGCTGCTCATTCTCTTCGCGAAGTGGCTCAGCAACAGCTTCAGCCTTGGCAGCCCTCTCAGTTGAGTTTCGCGCAGTCTCCTTGGCCAGCCGAAGCTGTTCATTCACAGCTTGAGCAGCCTTGGAGCGGGCCTCAAGTCGCGCCTGGACTTCAACCTCGAGGGCCTTGAATGCCTTCTCCTTCTCGGCTGCGGCAGCGGCCAACTGCCGGTTCTCCTCCCGAAGAGCCCGCGCTTCAGATATATCTTTGGCGCGAGCTGCTTTTAACTTGTCGTTTTCACGACAAAGCAGCTCGACGCGGGGCTGCGTTCGGGCTTGGAGAACCCGAAGCTCATTGGTTAGCCTACCCTCTTGGTAGCTAGCCATGGCTTCCCCCAACGCACCATGAGGAGCGGCGTGGCGAGCCCAGTCCACGCACTCCACAGGGGTGCGAAGGGTTGTTCCTCGGCGTATGTTCCATCTTGGAACATACACTTCATTGGAATCCGACACTGCAAAAGAAACAAAGGCAGTTAGGAAAAGATGATAAAAATATGTAAAGGAAAAAGAACCCTACGTACCTGTAGGGTCAATAACAGGCCGATAGCCGCCAAACCCATCACCTGAACCTGAACCTAAAGGAAATCCATCCAACAGGTCAGGCAGACGGGAAGGTGGCATAGATCGGCGGGAAGCCTGGCGCATACCCGATGGTCCGACCGTCGGTGCCGGTGGCGCAGGTATAGTCGCAGCCGCTGTGGTAGCCATGGTTGGCGCCACCTCCTCAGTAACAGTAACCGCCGGCTCCGTGAAAGATGCTGTAAAAATTGCACTCACGGCCGGCGGAGACACCTTCTCAGCTGGAACAGCCTCAGGAAGGCTGGAACCAGCGGAAGCAGGCGTAGACGCCTGAGTCGATGCCTCGGGAAGGCTGACCGAGCCTACCGTCATTGGCGGGGGAATACTTGCTCCAACTCCACCCTGGAATGCGTCAACATCCACACCTGCACAAGCAAAAGTGTTAGAAAAATTTATTTGAAACAAATCTAGACAAGAATTATGGGGGTACTCACGGGGTTTCTTGAGCTTGAACGCACGGACGAGCGGGGGCGAACCCGATGGAGCCGGCCTCTTGACACCGGTAACCGTCGTCGTCGCTGCCTCCCCGGAGGTAACACCTGCAGCCTCCGGAGCGGTGGTCTCCTCACCACCGGGCTTCCCCGCCACCTCTGCATTATCTGACTCCGAGTCAGATAAGACTACCGGGTCGGCCGTAGAGGCCACCTTCTCCTTGCCCTTCCCGACGGCAGCCTTTTTCTTCCGCACCAGTGGAGGACCTTCTGCGGATTCCTCAGAAGAAGAAATGTCATGAACTCCAGCAGCAGGCACAGCATTGAGAGGTTCAGGGTAGAAGATAGGCTTACCTGGCCGTCGGTGGCTCAGGATCTCTTGGCCTGGCGGGTAAACCTCCACGAACCGACCCGCGGTCTGCTCTAAGATGGGCAACTCGTTCTCGTCCAGAGCACGAGTACCCATCCGCGCGGGACCATCTTCCTCCCGCGGGTTCAGGAGCGACTGAAGATCGTTCCCCTCTGAAATCAACAAGCAAGTTAGTAAAAATCGAAGTCAGCAAAATGAAACAAGACGTACCATAAGGGACAGAGTTCGAACCATATTCAAGGACGATCGGAACCTTATCCGCATTCGCCGCCTTCCACACCCGGCTCATCCCCAGCATCACCATCGCCGACTCCGGAAAACGGAAAACCGGGGACTGGACCCGGGATATCTTCGAAAACCATTCCGCCTCCTCGTAGTTGAGGGCGGGAAGGTTCGGAAGCGCCTGGCCATTCTTGAACTTCATGGCGATGGGGACGGCGCGAGCGGATATGAAGAAGAACTCTCTTCTCCATGAGCGAAGACTCCGCTCGGTGGTACAAATCTTTAAACCCTTGATACGGGTTGTAAGAGTATACCACCCCTGGATGCACCTCCAAGTGTAGAAGGTCATCAGACGGTCAACGAGGGGCTCAAGGCCCAGTATCCGGCACACCCACTCAAAGTGCCGGACCTTGGCAATGGCCATGGGGTGCACCTCTGTCAGGTGCACACCGTGCCTCTCCAGGACACGGTACACAAACTTTGTCAACGGAAACCTAAGGTTTCCGTAGACAAAGAATGCAGCATAAACCCCGATCTTGCCACTAGGGGCATCGTACACAGTATGGTGGGGTTCAGGAAACTCAGGCTCGAGAGACTCGAGCATGAACTTCCTGACGATATACTGGTACAGATCGACAGGAAGAGAACACTGGCATTCGCCAGCAGTCTTCTGATCATCAGTATCATGAGAAGACATGGTGGAAAAAAAGAAAAAGATTTCAGAGTAATGCTTTACTGAACAGAAAAATTCGCCGGAAATTACGTGAGAAGAAGAAGAAAGGTGAAAGTGTGAATTACAAATAACTCTCTCCCCCTTTATATAGTAATCGCAATTAATGCGGTGAATTTAATGCGGAGGAGAGAGAAATCAAAGGTGCAATGAAACTATGACACGTGGCAAAAAGCAGGCTGGCAACAGCTGTTGAAAGGACGTGTGCCAGTAATTTCGCGGCCACGCGCCCGAAAAATCACGCCCACGCGCCTGAAAAAGCGACTGGAATGACCATGTTCTGTCACGTCACCATAACTTCCTGCACGTCCTGACACAGTCAGAAGAAACCGTCGCACGACGTTTCAGAGGTTTGGACTGTTCTTATCTTTCCAACTCTTCGAATTTCAAAATTCAAAATTTAAAAAATATTAAAAAGTAAGCGGGAAAATACCCCTTACCCCTTGGCAAACAAGTAACCGTTAGACGGATGCGGGTACAGTGTAAAGGCAAAACCCTTCACATACCTAGCACCCGCAGGGAATTGAAGCCAAGTAAACCTTGGTAAACAAGTAACCGTTAGACGGATGCGGGTACAGTGTAAAGGCAAAACCCTTCACATACCTAGCACCCGCAGGGAATTGAAGCCAAGTAAACCTTGGTAAACAAGTAACCGTAAGACGAGCGCTGGTACAGTGTTAAGGCAAAACCCTTCACATACTTAGCGCTCCGCTGGGAATTGAAACCAGGAAGGATCTTCTGGGCAATGCTTGCGGAAACGGAAATAACATCCCCGCATAGCGGGAACGTTGAGAACTACGTTGTTTGAAGCGCCAGGATGGAATTGGTGGTTTTAACATAATTGATCACTATGTTCAAAACTACCAAAACCTCATGGAGAATCCACACAACTGGGACTCAATGCTCCTGACTTGCGAGGAGGTTACAGACCTACCCGCATCATACCCAAAGACCAAGCAGGAAACTCGGGCATTTCTGCAAGTGACAAGGACTTCCCATGGAAAACCTTACAAAACCCTTTTCAAAACCCTTTGCTTAAGTCCAAAAGTTCACCTCACTTTATTAAACACGCATGAGAAGAACATTGGACTGGGGGGACTTGAAGAGGTAGGTCCCAGCACAGACCAGTTGGTCCCGCAAGACTAACCTTGAACATGGACGTCTGCGCAAAGGCCATCTGCTCCCGCAGGACCCACCATGCTCATAGAATCTTACGCGCAGTACGCAACCTGTACACGCAGGGAAAGCCTCCCAATGGTGAAGTACCCCGCCTGTTCCCGCAGTTGCGGATACAAGCCATCAGGGAAGGCTACCCGCAGACAGCAGGGCTACACGTACAAGACACTAGCTACTTCAGCAGTCACGTGAAGGCATGAGCAAGGCGGGAACAATCCCGCCCAAATGAGCCAGTCTGATTCTGAAAGATCTTTTGTACCATACCTACCAAGGTATGGATACGACAGACGATCCGACCAGAACAGCCCATGAGCCAATCACAGGGTGACAGCTCACCGACAACAGTGCGAGGAGGAGCACCCTCTAGTACTGTTTGTCACTATTAGCCGCTGCCTACTCACCAACCCTCACTGTGGAGCATGCGCAGCCTACAGTTGGTGGAATAGTATTACTGTTGGCCGTAACCTATTCACCAACCAGCATGGCCTGCGTACAATCCACAGTCAGTGGGACGTGCATAGTCTACAGTTGGTGGAATAGTGCAGCCGACTTTATTACTGTTGGCTGTAACCTACCCACCAACCAGTATGGCCTGTGCGTAATCCACTGTTGGTTGAACAGGAATACTATTCAGCCGGCTGTACCTTCTAGAAAACCTACCTTCGGCTATAAATACTCCAATATCTTGGAATGGTAAGATCATCTACTATCTCGTATAACTTACTTGATAACTGCTCTAATAGTATTCATATACTTTTATATTCAAAGAGCAATATAGACTGATTCTCACGCCGGAGGGTGGTCACAAGGAGGAACCCCCCCCCTTCTCAGTGACGAGCTTACGGTGTCTGTTTTGCAGGTTCCCTGAAGTACAACTTACTCTGCTGGACCTACCTTCGTGGGAAACATTACCTAGCCCCCAGATTACCCATAATCTGCCCGGGGTCACTTAGTGTTTCTTCACTCCCTTTAATTAACGTCATAGCCACTTACAGATTTGAAAAGATCACATATGAGACATTGTAAACATGCAATATAAACAATTCAACATAGCAATGCATGATATCAAATTTCATTTATAGCGTGAAAAGTTTACGATTTGTTACTAAAAGTGAGATTAAATTTATCATTTATCTTTGGGTTGAATATTAAGATGAAAAGTACCTTATTAGATTGATCTTTTTTGGTGTAATGATGCTTTTCGGTTTTCATAATGTCTTGGTTCCATTGGTTATCTTACCTTTTTTCTCATTTGTTGGCGCATGGCTTGTGAGGTCTTTTTAATAATAAACTTCATCACTTAAAAAAAACAAACAAAAAATCGTCAGTTTTAGTCTTGAAAAAATAACTTATTTTTCCTTGAAGTTGAGTTTCTACCATAAATGGTCATACATTGTCTAAAAGCTAAACAACTATAAATAGTAGTAGCATACTTATCTTGGTTTGAATGTTTGATAAAACATGTGTTAGGGGCTGTTTGGGATTCCTTATTTTCACCTCGTTATAACTTATAAGGAGAAGTCATAAGTTACAAATATATAACTTATCAACATTTCCTCTCATATTATAAGGAAACCCAAACACTTTTTTTTAACTTATCATAAGTCATAAGTTATAAGGAGATGAAAATAAGGAATCCCAAACACCCCCTTAGTGATATAATATAATTATAAAAATTAAAACATTAGGTAGCGTTTGGTATGAAGGAATGAAAGGAAAAATATAATGAGTCATTTCAAATAAATGAAAAAAAAACATGTATGGTTATCAAGAATAGATCATTCCATAAGGAATGAAAATCCTTCCATTTTTATCATTTTCATTCTTTTGGACATGGGTGTTTTTTTTTTTCATTCTTCAAGGAATAAGAAAGTCAAAATAGTCAAACAATTGTTATTACTATTACAATTATTATATTTTTTATTATATTGTAATTATAATTATAATTATGATTATTATTTTTTTCAATTATAATTATTATATAATTATTATTATTACTTTGTATATTATACTATAACTATTATTACATTTGAACTATTGCTACACTATCAATATTATTATTTTAAATTTGACGAGTTAGTATTTCACAACGCATATACGTAATTCAACATTGTTACAATTATTTTTATTCGGTTTAACGACCTCGTTGCAGCGTTAAGGTTCTAAAAACTAGTTAATATAAATATTCATATTATTATTATTATTACTACTACTACTAATAAAATATTAATAATAATAAAAATAAAGTGATTAATCATTTCATTCCTACATGGTAACCAAACATGACAATGGAATGGTAACGATCCATTTCATTCATTTGTCCATTCCATTACCATGTCCCTGAATCTCGATACTCTATTTTACATGGTACACACACACTAGTCTATATACCCATATGACACACGGGTTAAAAAAATAATTTTAAAGCATATTAATAAATAGGAAAATTTGTTTTTATTGGTCCCAACTACTTCATTTTAGTCGGCGCTGGTCCCAACTTTCATTTTGGCTGGCAACGGTCACAATTTTAACATTCGTTTCTTCCACCAGTCCACGACTGACTGAGTACTAACTCCGTTAAGTATTTGCTGATGTGTCCATCTGAGTTGTCAAAAAAATATTACATGGCAGCCAACGTGGACATGGTATTATACTTAACATATTACATTCAGAATTCATCTTCGAGTCCCGAATCCCGATACTTTGTTTTACATGATACACACACTAGTCTATATATCCCTGTGACACACGGGTTAAAAAAATAATTTTAAAGCATATTAATAAATAGGAAAATTGGTTTTTATTGGTACCAACTATTTCATTTTAGTCGGCGTTGGTCCCAACTTTCATTTTGGCTGGCAACGGTCCTAACTTTAACATTCGTTTCTTTCACCAGTCCGCGACTGACGGAGTACTAACTCTGTTAAGTATTTGCTGATGTGTCCATCTGAGTTGTCAAAAAAATATTACATGGCAACCAACGTGGATATGGTATTATACTTAATATATTACATTCATAATTCATCCCTAATTCTCCAAAGGCACACCCAAATAAAAATCCCCAATTTATCTCAAGAACCCAAATTGAATCATTGAATCAATTACAATGTTTGACCGTCATCACCGTCATCGTTCAACTTCCTCTGTCGCACCGGCGTTCAACTCCGGTGTCTCCGTCCTCCGCAGCATCAGTGTTCACCTCCGGTGTCGCCGTCCTCCGGTCCGGTTGACGTCATTCATCAGGGCTTTCTCTTCCGACGAAACGAACGAGGTTATGAGTAATGGTGAGAAGGTTGTGAATAAGCCTCTGATATGTACTGCGGATGATGTAACGTCCAGTTTCAATAGATAATTAAATAAAGTATTTTGGGTTTTATTTTAGTTATAGTATCTTGTGGCGTCGTTAATTAATTAAATAATATGTAAATAGTGGATAAGGTTAAAAAGGATTATTGGGCTTAAGAGTGATTTGGGCCTAAAAGTCTTTGGGCTTTATCTATTTAACCCCCTAAAACCCTAATTCCAACCTTCTCCTCATCATTTCATCATCATTTTCCCAATCATTATCATATCCATACACACACCCAAATCTATTGTACACACAATCCATCTTTCCATTCATCCTAGATCTAGTCCAACCACACGAAAAAGGTAAATGTTATATTCATTTTGTTCATTTACTCGTTAAGAATAATATCGAATAAACCGAGTCAAACCAACCTAAACAAACCGGTATAAACAAGCTTCGAACAAATCTAATATTAATAATAACAAATGAACCAAGAATCTTTAAGAGACGAACTTGGAACCAACACAAATGAACCCGATTTAGACAAACTTTAAACAAATACATAGCAATGATAATGAGTTTGACAGGAAGAAAGTAAAAGATACAAATAATAATAAGAAGATGTAACGGGTCTTCAACGAGACCCGAATCTTGACAGTTCAGCCAAACTAGAATCCGAACCAGACCTGCGAGCTCGAGGTCCAAACCACCAGACCTGAGGTGCTCCTTGCCTCTCACGAGAGTTGCCAACAGCCCAAGAAATGACCGAGGTCTGATTTCCGATGAGACCGAAGCTTGTCTCTGGTGAGCAGTAGGCATAAACGAAAACCTAGGCACGGCCTTCTCGAACCTGATATGAACCCCCTAAACTAGATCCAAACTCAACAAACCATATGCGACGCGAATCATAGCCGTGCGAAGAGAAACCCGTGCGAATGGTTTTCAAGTTCCGATTCGCATCCCGTGCGAATCATAGTCATGTGAATTACAGTCGTGCGAATGGGGAGATTCGCACAGCTGTGCGAATGGAAGAATTCGCACATGCCGTGCGAACCATGGCGATGCGAAGTGACTGGAGATAGGCCGACCACCTTATATCTTTCGGTGTTGTTGTCATGGAGGCCGGGAAAAGGGAAGGAAGTGCAGCGGTGGCGATGAGTGGCCGGAAAGGGGAGCAGCGGCGGTGTCTGGGTAGGAGGAAAAGAAGAAGATGGAAGTTAAGGAAGAGAAAGAGGGTGGGGGGGGTGGGGTTGGGTAGGGTTTCTTTTTAAAAGAGGGTGTTTGGTGATATAATACTAATATAATAATAATAACAAATAAATAAAAGATAATTAAGTAATAATAATAATAAGAATATAATAAAAGAAAATGGTGAGAAACAAATGAGACCCGACTCGTTTAGAACCCACAACCCGCCTCATGTCACACCAATGGTTAATGGGACCCATTTGGTAACACTTAAACGTAAGCAATCCTATCCCTAACAGTTTATATAAACTTCTTACTTATCCCTACATTATATGTAAGGTACTTCATGCATTAAGCTTGCTTGAGTGACACATGGCATTCTTTGACTGACATTTTCTTTCTTTCTTCTTTTTGTCCCATTCTCTGTTCGAGTATAAGCATGTAGGATGCTTATTCTCTCTAACTTATACTCTGATACCAACCTATAGGGCCCCGATCTAGGGAACCCTACTATTGCTCAGGTTAGATTTACTCATTCACATAATTAGGAAATCAGAGTTAATTAAAACAAATTCACGGAACATAAACGTCAATTATTCATACAACGTCAAGTACTGGTTTAACATAAATAACATAAGTCTTGAATATTAAACATAAATAACACGCACTTCTTTCTCTTAATGATGTCGGTCTTCATCTTATTGCCACGTGTCTCCATTAAGCAACCTGTCTCATCCTACTCACCTGCGTGCATACTAAAAGTCAGCTACGCTGAGTGAGTTCTAGTTAATCAATTAACATACAATACATTCACGTTCATACTTATACGCGTCCGGGGATATGTATTTCATACTTTACTTACCATTGCTCATTCATACATACTTTATATACGTACCTACATACTTTCTTTCATACATTCTTGTGGTATACCGTAAACTATCCTACTTCTACTATCTCATATATTATTAGGGTCTGGTCCCTCTATCTCAGATATTTTCAAGGTCTGGTCCCTTCTATCTCATCCATGCAAGCTAAAATATTAGTAATATGGCCTTTGTTCGATAGCAAACAAGTTAAATGAAAACATGCTCGTTTAACTATCCGCTATAGACTTAAACGCGAAAGATAGTTACAAACCAAGCATTGTATCATCCGTTAAGCCGAAAAAGACTTACCAAACACTTATTTGAAATGTTTTAAGCGATCCGTGAAAATATTTTTGATTTTTACAAACATATAGTATGTTTTTATAATTTTACACAAAAATAGCCGAAAAACACTCGTTTTCGCTCCGTTTGACGCACCCGATAAGTTTTTCGCGCCTAAAACCGAACCCGAAATAAATTTGGACTCGGCATTTCACGTTCGGAGCACATAAATCGAGAAAAATGGACCAAATGGGCCCAAAAGGGGACCCAACGAGCCCAGCCCGTCAAAGAAGACTTTTACCCCCTTTTTATTCTTTCACATTTAAACTAGATCTTTGATATTTTCAGCCTCATTTTCTTGAAAACTCTGGACATAATTGCTGCTCCAGCCAAAAACCTTCAAACCCTAAGGTAAGGGGCTTAAATAAGTAGCTTTTTTACTTGTTTAAACTTGTTTAATACCATAAAAACATGTCTTTGTTATTAAAAATCATTCCTAACCGTGTAAAAATCCTAAAAATGGTCCATTAACATTTTTTGATTATACACATGGCAAGGAACCTGTTTTGATAGTTTTTTTGGCCATAAACACGGATTAAAGGGTTGAAACGACGTTTTTACGGTTCAAAAGTTCGTTTTTGTGCACTAGTCGAAACCCTAAGTTAAAGGGCTGTTCTATTGATGAAACTTGATTGGTTTGTGATATAGGACTTTTACCTAGCTTTCTTAGAAGCACAAGAACCTGAAAACTTGATTAAAAGGTCGGAAACGAGCCAAACCCGCTAAGGTAATGCCGAAACACTCGCTTACGGGCTATTTAGGTTAAGGTTGTGATGTGCATATTTTTAGGACTTGAAATTTTGCAGGGACATCAGGGACCATGTCAATAAGTCCCTGTTCAAATTTGGTAATTTTTTGACCATCCGAGAATATTTGGCAAATTTATTACCGAATTGGGACGTTTATTTGGGAAAAATAGCTAAAGTACTTCAAAAATTATGAAATTTTTCTGGGAACTCATATTTGATGTATTTTGATCACATATGAATTTTGAGATCATTTGGAAAAGTCTAAAGGTGTTTTGTACATATGCGTTCGTGCGAATTTTTATAGTCGAATTTGGGCCGAAAAGAATATTGAACAAGCTTTTTACATTCTGGAATTGATACAGATTGTTTTGGGACACTATTTGAGTATTCATGAATTTTTGTGGAATTTTTGGAAATTGTTTGGGGTAAGCGGACGATTTTCAGGCGAAATATAGCTGATAAAACGAATTTTTATAAATTAATAAATCAGTAAATAAATTTCAGAAATATTTTTATAAAAATCTACATATTTTAATTGATAAGTGGTTAAATTTTCATAATTTAATGATTAACGGTTAATTAATTATGCTAATCTGAATATTAAACAAATTCAATTTTTATAACAACCGGCAAGTTCGCGGCTAGTGAACCTGCGGGAAAATCAAAACACCAAGAGTGATCAAAAATCATATGTTTGGACTAATTAAGTGAAAACGAACTTTTCTATGAGAAACCTGGACAATCCGGATAGATCGTGCGCGTTTCTTCTTAAATCAAACTGAATAAACGGAAAAGGGCCCCGAGGCTAATCCGGTACCCCAGTATGTGATCCTTCTTTATAACTTAATCATTTTATTAACCAATACATTTACCCAAGCTTATTTTCCCATAACTGTTTTCTGAACGCGTAAACAAACAACTTGGCCCAGCTGGGAAAACGGGAATCTGAGCCAAGTTCAGTTTTATGTATTAGACATTGAACAACATCACAACCTAAGCCTATTGCCACTTTCTGGGCGTTCCAGCTATACCCAGATTAGTTATACAGCACAGTTTAGTACTGAGATTATAATAATATTAAAATATTAATATTATTATAATATGGACTATAGGGACTAAGTGATAGCAAGGGGAACGAACCCCGTGCTGATCTCGCACTGAGTGCCTACAAAACCGTGAGTTTCATGACCCCTCTTTTCAAACTGTTTACAAACTTTTGGGGTGAAAAACATGTTCATATGCATTATCTATCTGAAAACGGTTCAGAACGAAAAATACCTGAACCTTCACATATGAAAAATTCCTACAAACATAATGATAAACTACGTGCTGAGGAAAGGTGATTATTATCGTGATTGATATATTAAATGGAAACACTACGAATGCCAAAACATAATGAAATCATACGTGACAACCTGTTTATACAAATACGCTATATAATACTACACACAACAGGTTGAGGAATAACGTGGTCTGTAATGACCATGGGGCTATTGTGGGTGGAAGAGGGGGCCACAATAGTACTAAACTAAAGTTGAGTATGGCCTATGAGCCAAGTTCTGCTGCAACTTACTAAACTAAAGTTGAGTATGGCCTATGAGCCAAGTTCTGCTGCAACTTATAAACTAAGTTGAGTATGGCCTATGAGCCAAGTTCTGCTGCAACTTATTAAACGAACTAACTTGATTATGACATGAATGTTAAGAAAATAATGTGATTATGCGTATTGTGGGCGGATGGGGAGCCACAGTATTTGGTGATACGTGATAAATACTATATGTGTATATGTGTCTATATACATGCTATGTGATTAGCCGTAGGAAATACTATATGTAGAATATACTAATTATTTGCGTGTACACTATATAATGTTTGAGTTTACGTGGAATCATTGTGGGTGGAAGGGGGACCACAATGGTTGATGTTAACGCGGAACCGTTGTGGGCGGAAGGGGGGCCACAGTGGTTGAGTTTATGTGGAACCGTTGTGGGAGGAAGGGGGTCCACAGTGGTTGGTTAAACATGGAAATTGGAAACAGGTAGTACGAACAAACAAACGCGATTTTACCGAAATTTCGAATTTATATTATAAACTTACATGGCACACACAAGGATATGGCTGTATATATTTATACAAACGTAAATACATATTTTCACATACGCGCGTACATATAAACTATGACTGTGTGGTACGCAGAACTGATTTCGTTAAACTTATGAAACTCACCAACTATTCGTAGTTGACCTATTTTAACATGCTTTTCAGGTAATCAGATATGAGAAGTAATTTCCTGTGCGTTACGTGTCTGACTGATGATTGATGTCGTGGGCATTTGAGTTAGAAGTAAAGTAATTAAAGAACCGGTTTGATTGTATCACCTAGTTTGTAAAAGAGATTAGAACGATGTAATATATTGTAAATTAGTTAATAATGTTACTTTATGAACAATGTATTTGATACCAGTTGTATCTGTTGCATTTCCGTTTTACGCTTCCGCAAATCGCTTAACGGAGTGTGACATATTATTAGGGTCTGGTCCCTCCCATCTCAGATATTATTAGGGTCTGGTCCCTCCTGCCTCGATATCATATATTATTTGGGTCTGGTCCCTTCTATCTCAGATATTATAAGGGTATGGTCCCTCCTATCTCATATATTATTAGGGCCTGGTCCATTTGCCTTGCATAACCATACAACCATACATGTCCCGTCAATCGTCTATGTATTTATTTCATACGTTTCATATCCTTTAATTGCATTTATAATTATATACGCACATTCATACAACATTCTGTAATAATAGCAATCAATAAATAATCATAGACATATCTTGCACTTATAACTTAGGATAAGTGTATTAACTATCACATAGGAGTATGCACACAGGCCCGAAAAACGTCACAGAGAAAGAGGCTAGAACTAACCTGGATCCTTAAGCGTTCGGAGTTAACTGAAATCCCTTTCTTGACTGAGCACGACCAACTATTATATCGTACAAGTATTAGTTAACTGGTCTAACGAAGCCATCTTAACTAGCATGGTTTGTTAGCTTAGCTTAACCAAGTTAACCGAGTTAAACAAGTTAAATTAACCGACCACGTTATCTACTTTAGTGTCTAACTTATCTAACTTTATTTAACTTCTTTATATTTAACGGGGCTCTCTAGCTGAACTAACGGGGTTCTTTAGTTTATTTTAATAAAACTTGGATCAACTTTAAAGAAACCTTGGACCAAGCTTGAGGCATAATACTTGGATCTGGCCCAACTCCTTTATTTCAATCTGTTCACAAATCAGGGGCTTAGGGTGCTTGGGGTTCGCTTAATCTGTTGACTCGCTGCTCAGCCTAGGGTCTGCTCCCATTCCCAAGGTATTCGTGGTTCGCTTATTTGGTCCCGAGCAGAAGTTCGCTCATGGGTAGTGTCCACTATTCGCTAATACAAATGATGTAAACTGGCTGTTCGCTCAAACAATCAACACTAACATGATCATGTCTGCACCCTCACATGATCATGTTTTGAACTAACATGATCATGCTCAAATGAAACATGATCATGTCCCAACTTTATAGTAGTTAGCAACATGATCATGCTGGTATAACAACATGACCATGTCTTAATTTCTTAGTTTCTTTAATCTATCGATTCCAATCCAATAACCAGCCGATTTTTATGCTCTTAAATAGATCTGGACCCAACCAATAACCTTGGTTCCCTTTCTCAAACATATTAAAGTTTGGGACTTTAACATTCTATACGGTCTGATCTAACACTATACCAATTTTCATACCAAACCGACATTAAATGCATAACCTTTTTCATAAAAACGTACCTTAATCGAGTGAGATCCGAAACTTATGTGATATTTGATGACGGCCCCTTCACGTTTTCTTTTTTTCTAGCACGGATCTACACATTTATGAAGTCGGATCTTGAATTCTTTACTAAAACGAATCCTTTAAATCTTGAGCTTCATGTGCGTGCTTTGAAAGGTGAAATATGGAGAGATTTAGGGTTTAAGGGTTTTAAGAGAATATTTATATTTTAAAGCCCATGAACCTTAGGCCCATATTCTTTCCCTAAGTCCATATTTATTTCTAAATACTCCACCCTTTAATTATTATTATTTATCCGAAATAAATAACGACACACTATAATTAATAAAAACTTCTTTCATTTATAATTCTCAAAATACGGATGTTACACACACACACACTCACACACACACACACACGCACACACATATATATATCAATCCATCAGTCATACACAGTTGAAATCCCACCAATAGCAAAGCTATAAGTAGGGTCTAGGGAGGGTGGGATGCAGGCACATCGTACCTCTTCCAATAGAATAGAGAGGTGGCTTCAAAGAGACCCTTAGTTCTAAAATCATACATATGGGAGAACATAAAAGGCAATCAAAGTTCCACAGTAATATTTTTAATAATAACACTTAGTACTAATACTAATAATAATATATACATACAGTAGAAACTCTATAAAATAATACACTTGGGACCACCAAAATTTATTAATTAAAAGAGTTATTAATTAATCGATAAATTAATAATTATTAATTTATATATTAATTAATATTTTATTAATTTATAGTAGAATGTTTTGACTCACCCAGAAGAAAATGTAGTTGCACAGTTGTTGACTGATGAAGAAATTATTGAAAGCGTTATTGGAATTAATAAAGATGATATCGATGAAGAAGATGATGAAAGTTCTACAATGGAGCCCCCTTCGCGAAACGAAGCTATTAAAGCGGCAATCACATTGAACAATTTCTTGTTGGGTTATGAGAAAATAACACCAGAAGTTCTTACCATGCTAAGGAAAATTAGAGACGAGATTCAAGGGGAAATTGATTTCAACAAAAAACAAAAGACAATTGAGTCATTTTTCAAGAAACCTTCATAAATCATTCATGTAATATGCTATATATAAGGAATTATTAATTTATATTTTATTGGGGTCTAAAGAAATTATCAAAAATGTATTATCTTATAATTTTAGCGAATTATTAATTTAGCACCCTATCCCCGAGTCGGGACCGGCAAAAAATATTATCTTAGAGAGTTTATTAAATAATCAAGTATTAATTTATCGAGTTTCTACTGTATATATAAATAATAAGAATGAAATACAAAAAAGAAACTACATAATATAAGAAAAGAAAATAACATGATGGCATGTGACCAAGAATAAGGTAGAGAGAAGACCCTAAGGTATTACTTTCTCCCTAAAAGTCATTAATCTTAATTTTATGTCTCCAAGAATTCCTATCCTCAACTATGTCCTTAGAGAGGCTTAAGTCTAGCAGATAATGCCTAATCCTCTCATCCCAAGTCAGTTTAGGTCGGCCCCTACCCCTCCTCCCCTCTATAGTAATTTTTTCTAAGGGTATGTTTGGTTGGAGGTAATGGAATGAAGGGGGAATGAAATGGAAGAAGGAATGAAATGAACAAGGGAATGAAATGGATTATTCTATTCACTTGTCTTGTTTGGTTAACCTATGTGAATGAAATGAATTATTATTTTATGTTGTTTGGTATCCTAAAAAATTGTATGATCAAAATAGAAATAATAAAAACACTCCTATCTTAAAATAATTTTTTTTACAAAAAAAAAATCGCAATGGCAATGGTGGTGGTGTTAGCTCCGGCAACGAAAATGGTGGTGGTAGTGGCGACGGTGGTGGTGGGGGTAGCGGTGGTAGCATTGGTAGTGATGGCAATGGTAGGGTGGCGGTGATGGTCAGGCGGCGGCGGTGACAATGTTTTCGGTGGTTACAGCGACGGTGGTGGCAGTGGTTGCGCTGGTGGTAAGATGGTGGTGGCGGAGGCGGTGGTGGTGGCGATGGTGGCGGTAAGGTGTCGATGATGGTGATGGTAGTGGTAGTTGTTGTTAGGTGGTGATGTTGTTGAGAAACTAGGGTGAAGGAGGAATGAAATGAAAAAAAAAGAAGGGGGGTAGGAAGGAATGGTTTTGATGGAATGGGATTCCATGTGTAATGGATGATTCCATTCCATTGAGCAACCAAACACCACTTTTTTCATTCATACGTAATAAATCATTCCATTCCCCCTATCATTCATGCATACCAAACGCTACCTAAGGATCTAATAGGATTCATTGTCTGTCTTCTCTTCACATGTCCAACCCATCTCACTCCATTCTCTTATTTTGTCTGATATGTTAGCGACCCCTAATCTCTCCCGAAACACACCATTTCTTATTCGATCTAACCTTGTGTACCCACACATCCAGCGTAGCATTCTCATCTCTGCCACCTCCATCTTCCGCTCTTGTACCTTCTTGATGGCCCAACAGTCTGTTCCATATAACATTGCATGTCTAATTGCGACCCTATAAAACTTTCCCTTTAGTTTAGTTAGGAATCCCCTCATTCCCCTATCGCACAATACACCTGTGGCTGTTCTCCATCTACACCATCCTACCTGAACTCGATGTGCCACATCACTGTCTAATTCCCCATCGCCCTAGACAAACGAACCTAGATACTTGAACTTCGTTACTTGCGGAACCACTTGCCCTTTAATGGTTATCTGGACATCCTCATTGTCATTTACTCCACCAAAATCATAGTGGAGGTATTCGTTTTTAGAGCGACTAATCCTTAGACTCTTCTCTCCAAGGTTGTTTGCCATTCCTCTAATCTCATGTTAAGATGCAACTAACATGATATCATATGCGAACATCATGCACCACGGGAGTGTCTCCTAAATCGACTTTGACAACTCGTCCAAGACTACTGCAAAAAGAAATGGGCTCAACATTGACCCCTGGTGCAGGCCCACCTCCACAGGGAAGAGGTCAGTATCCCCCACTGGCGCACGGACACTTGTAGCACTCCTGGCATACATATCCATAATTATCTCTATATATTTCCTCGGGACCCCTCTACCCTCCAGGCAGTCCTAAAGCACTTGGCGTGGCATACTGTCGTACGCCTTTTCTAGGTCAATAAAAACCATATGAAGGTCACGGTTCTTCTCCCTATACTTTTCCATCAATCTTCTTATGCTGTGTATTGCCTCTGTGGTGGAACGTCCCGGCATGAAGCCAAATTGGTTTACCGTAACTTGAGTTTGCAATCTAAGTCTAACCTCAATCACTCTTTCCTATAGTTTCATGGTGTGGCTTAGTAGCTTGATTCCTCGGTAGTTACCACAACATTGGGCGTCTCCTTTGTTCTTATAGAGAGGGACTACGACGCTGCTCCTCCACCGGTCTGGCATCTTACCGGATTTGAGGATAATATTGAACAAAGTAGTTAGCCACATGACTCCTTCTCCCAGACACTTCCAAACCTCAATGGGTATGTTGTCTTGGCCGAATGCTTTAGCCCTTCCCATCCTCTTGACTACAGTCTGTACCTCTTCCCGTGTGATCTGTCTGTAGTAGCAATTGTTCGGTTGTTATCGTTGAAAGGTTGTGTAGTCATATTCCTCTTGGTAAGCTCTCCCATTGTTAAAAAGGTTTTGGACTTTAAGTTTCTCTAAACTTACAAAAATAATATATGTAAACTAGCTTTAATAATTCAAAATATTACTCGTTGACCGATAATAGCTCATACCAACGATATGACCAATAACACTTAACATTCACTTTCATTGTCATGTGTAATCCCAGCTGGTTGAAGAAGTAATTTCATCTTCTCATAACTTTCATTTATGTCGTTTCAAAACACAACATGCTGTATGGGTGTTCACGGTCCGGTTTTTGTGATTTTTAGGTAAACCGTGAACCAAACTGTTCGTAATGGTTTATAACTTTCGTAAACCAAAACCAAACCGTTGAACTCTTAAATTGAACCAAAACCGAAATATTAGTAATGACTTGGATCCGGTTTGATTTTACGGTTTGAGCTTTGTTGAAATTTTATACAAAATGCCCAAAATAATGTATGAAAAGTTATTGTGAAGTTCTCAATAACTTACAAATTTTACAAGCTTAAACTCCAACTGGTTTTTAAGTTTTTTTATTTAAAAAATTAAAACGCTAATTAAAGTTTGTGCATAAATAGGCTTAGCCCACCTTTTGTTATTTTCTATCACTATATTATATGCACTAATAATATTTATTTAAGTATTTACTCGTTTAGTAATTTATTTGTATACATGTATATAATATATAAAATATTTAAAAAATTAAAATGGTTAAATCATATGTTCAGGTCCGGTTTTATACGGTTGGTTGTCACTGTATAGTATATGATATGCACTAATAATATTTATTTAAGTATGTTTAGTAATATATTTGTATGCATATATATAATATATAAAATATTTAAAAAATTAAATATAGTTAAATCATATGTTTCGGTCCGGTTTTATAAGGTTGGTTTTTGGTGCAAACCGTAAACCAAACCATTCGTTATGGTTTGAAAATTTTTAAACCAACCGACCGAAAGTTAAGAAAGAAAACCAACCGTAAAACTAAATTGTTAACCAGTTTGAACGGTTTCAAGGTTTCAAACCAAACTGTAAACACCCTTAGTATGATGTGTGTCTTCACACGAATTTGTGGTGAACGACTAGCACAACTACACACTACACTGAATAGTGTGTTTTCTACTTTATACCCTAGGATTAAATTAGTTGTGAAACAAAGAGATCAACCGAATCAAAGTGCAGTGAAAACATAAAAAAAGATGTGTAACCGGTCAAAATTATTAGATGAAATGAAGAAAGCTTAGCTCAATTTGTTCTGCATGTAAATATTTCTTTAATTAAAATACAACTTTTTTTTGTTGAAATTATATCTTAAATGCATCTATTGTTGAGTAAACAAAATGTCTGTTAAAGTCACTTAAAAGTTTAAAATAACCCAACTATTGTGTATTAGGGATGCGTAAATGGTTTCAAATACCAATACTGAAACAAACATTTCAATAACATATCTTTTAAGAAATTGGGATCGGCACCGATACAACCCCCAAGCTCATCCATATTGTGTAGGGATGAGTGTTTTCGGTACGGGTATTGATTGGTACCGTTACCGAATTCGGTACCCGATTTGGTACCGTCGGTAGCGAATTGATACCAAGTTTTGAGTTTTTGATATCGGTAGGGTACGGTCCGGTATCGGTATTTTTCAGTACCGGTACCGGCACCAACTATTTCCGAATTTCGAAAACGAGATTTTCGGGATCGGTATCGGTCGGTGCCGTATGTTTAGGAAAGGAAAATGTTTATGTTTAAAAGATTTTGTGGCAAATTTACCGAAAAGGAAATATTTAAAGAATTAAAAATTCAGTTAAATAATAATATTAATTGCAGGAGTTGAAGTTGATAATAGGAACGTCTGTACGTAACTCCCATGGAATCTTGAGAACAGCAACTACTTAAAATGTTAAATACTAAAACTGATCGACTCCAGCGTTGACCAGTAGAGAAGATGAAGGAGTACGCCGGCATGGTGGCAACACAGGTGTTGCTGATGATAGTGAGCAAGTCCGCCATAGCTGATGGCATGTCCAGTTACTCTTTTATTTTCTACTCCAACGCCATTGCTTCACTCATCCTTCTTCCTCTTTCTCTCGCCAACCACAGGATTACTATTAAGAAATACAATTTATATTGTTGCGGATCACCAAATGGTCCTCCGCTTACGTTTAACATCGTCATTGGATTTTTCGCTGTTGGCCTTGTAGGGTATGTATGTAGTTGTTAAGCTTTATTGTAATTAAATAATTATTTTAGTTTGTTATATCTAATAATACCTATGTTTATTTCTTCTTCAAGTTTCTTTGCACAGATATCTGGTTACACCGGTGTTTCATACTCCTCTGCAACTCTCGGAACTACATTGCTCAATCTCATCCCAGGTTTTACATTCATCCTCGCCGCCTTATTCAGGTAAACATATCATATGCTAAGTGCTATGTAAACATTAAGTGTCATTTGATTTAAATTTCTGGTTCTAGGATGGAAGTGATCAACATTAAACGTGCATCGACACAGGCGAAATTCATCGGGACTGTAGTGTCCATTGCAGGGGCTATCATCATGACTCTTTACCAAGGCCCATCGATCATACCTTCACAGTTAAAATCAAATGTCTCAAAGCATCTTCTCGGGCAACTGTCAGATTGGGTGCTTGGAGGAATCCTTTTAACCATTGATGCCATTTTCGCTTCTATGTATATCATTACACAGGTGAAACTCTACATTAATAACTGATAATTAATGACTATTTGTCAATTATTATTATTATTATTATTATTATTATTATTATTATTATCATGCTGTTGCTAATTACATGTTTGCTTATGTTCTCAGGCAATTGTTCTTAAGAAATACCCTGTGGTGATCAATCTGATGTTTTCTTACTGTCTTATCTGCACCGTACTATCAGGGGTAGCTTCTTTGATTGTGGAAACTGACCGAAGTAGCTTCAGTTTACAACCTAATACAAGATTATTTTCCATTCTTTATTCGGTGAGTATACCACTATATATGCTCAATATGTTATTATTAGTTTTGTTTAGTTTTGGTGCTTTCTTGTGAAATATGTAGGGGATTTTTGGGTATGCATTTCTAGTCACAGTTCAATCATGGTGTGTACGAAGGAGGGGCCCGCTTTTTGTCGCTATGTTTCATCCGGTTGGAATTGTGATCGCGAATTTGATAGGTGTCATCTTCTTAGGTGATGGTTTCTATCTTGGAAGGTGAAGATGTTTTCATATTATTTATTTTCATGTTTCTAGCTTGTTACATTACACATTTGTAATCTTAATTCTTAAAACACTCAAATAATATGTGCAGTTTGTTGGGATCAGTTATTGTTGTGATCGGGTTTTACACTGTGATGTGGGGAAAAGCTGAAGAACAAAAGATAGAGGGGGCACACTCGAGTGTGAGCTCAAAATTGGATGATAAAACCGCCCCTCTCTTGCAAGATGTTGAGGAGCAGAGCACATCTCCCACGCCATAAACTCTGATGTGAGGTACATAGAATCATATTGGTCAACACGTGCACGAATTGGTGATAGGGGGTTGATGACTCAATCAACTGACTCGCATCTCACCAAATTATGCAATTTATTAGTTATCACATTATTTTTGTTGAATGTCTATATTTAATATCTTAGTTTGATACAGATTATAAGAATTCCCTATGAAATGGATCCTTGCGTAATTTTTATTGTCATTCAATAATATATCACTTTGCTTCAGAATTCTATCTTTGCTTATTTCGTTTAAGAACTCGAGGAAGAATTATTTTCAAGTGAGGAATGCTAGACTTATATGGGACAAATAATCCATTGTTGAAATCATAACGGATCGTTGGAGTGTGCTAGACGGGTGGAAAAACAACAATAAAACTCATATTGATTTAAGAGATTTTCTTGAATTTTCATCTAATAGTAAGGTCATAAGTAGTCACAAACTCATGTAATTTATTAGTTGTCGCATTCAATTTCTTAGTTGTCAAATTGAAAATAATGTATCATTTTTTCTCTTGACATGTATTTCCCTCTTTTTTACAATTTTCATTTCTGCTCGCGTGATACGCGACAGATTGCAATTTGTCCTACTTAGCTTGGAATGTAATTCTAAATCCAACATTCTAAATTTTCGTTAGTTTTGTAGAAATTGGGGCTTAGGTTTAAGCGTATGGCATCTCAGCGAATGAGATACATAACGAATGAGACACCATTCGCTAAAATTATAAACATACATCAACTTAGGAGACTTTATTAATTTAATTATATTATTCATAAACATATATCAACTTAGGTAAATGCAAAGACATACAAGCAGGGTATGCTGAATACTCGGCATTTTATTATAGCAAACAACAAAAGTTTGAGCTTGAAAACATGCATGAAACACTTGGACTTCATGCTTTAAGGAGGTACTCATCAATCTCCTTGAAGTTTTTGGCAGCAAAGTCTCTGATCAAGTCAGGATTAGGGACCTCATCACTTGCTTTCTCAAACTCACAAAGCCATTTCACAAGGCTTCCTTCTCCCTCAGGAATCACCTCAAGACTAGCCTTGAAGTTCTTGTAGTATTGCAGCATGTCCCCATCAATCACACTGTATGCCACTTTCTTTTTCGCTTCATCGAGCTCCTCAATCTTCTCTTTCGCCGATTTCACAACCGGCGATCCTGTTTTAAAATTATAAACTTGTTAGCAATATATTTTATAGGCGTGGCTAATTACAGAATACTAAATTATTGCAAGAATAAAAAGAACAAACCTAAAAATTGTTTGTTTTTTTTTGTCACCGATATATATAATATTTTAAATATTTACTTCTAAAATACAAATGTGCATGTTATATACATAATAAAATCCATCAAACTAATCTGTTGGCATGTTTTTATTAAGTTTTTAACCGTTACATGTATAGGTTATCTATAGGTAATATTTTACAAATTTTAAGATTGCAATAATGAATGATACTGCCTAGAATCTGTCTCTATATTTTTCATTGTGCAGTTCGGGTTGTGCTTTATTATATTATATTATATTATATTATATTATATTATATTATATTATATTATATTAAACCTTCGGCAAAGTGAACCATGCGGACGGATCCAACGCTTCGGCCATTGCCTTCAACAACTTGGACGGATTTGTAGAGGTCAGAGCAGACTTTAGGGAAGATGTTGGCAGAGTCCATGATGCTTTCCCAGAACTTATCTGCACCAGATTTCACCTTCACTTCAACATCAAGCTTTCCTGTGTTTGCCATGTCAGCAGCTTAATTTCTCAAAAGTCAAAAGATGATTGAAAAGTATAGAGAGGGTATGAGAATATATATTAACCATGATATGGACCTGCTTATATAGTGACAATGGGTTGAATGCATGGTTTAATGTTTTGGGAGAGGGTGGTTGGTAATTGCATTAACTGTGGAGGTCATTTTTGGGACATTAAATAGTCAAATTCTCAAATATTATGTTTACACCTTAATGTGTCACTCCAAAATTCACGAGTTGGTTTACTTTGTCTCAAAGTTCTTTACCGACTTCAAAAATCAACGTTAACTTGGCTCGTTTATTGCTCGAACGAGTTGTGAATTCGAACTTCGGAGTATGTATAAACTTATTAAAAATAATTTTATAAACTAAATGACAAACCCCCCCTATCTTTTTCATTTCACACTCAACTTTTAGTTATATCTACATGCAAATGGTGTTGACACTTGTTCATATTATGAAATGGTGTTGAAGTTAAATGTAGTGGCTAAAGTTTATGAGGGGCAGTTGGTGAGGGGCAATAAGTATAGGAGGCTAGGCGGTCATTTATGAGGTATTCATAATTTTATTTATTATTATGTTGTTGAATGCTTTTATGAAGTGTCGGTTCTGCAAGTCATTCATTCACACCTTTAATGAAAGTTTTTGAGCCTTAAGATAAAAATCAAATAAAGAGGAAATGATGTTGCATATATAAAAGAGAAAGAGATCGCACGGTTCGCAGTCACTCACGGACCCATAATTTATTTTCACCGAGTCATTAAGTTTTTAATTCTCGAATGTCAGTTAACAAAAATTTGGGTTCGGGTTTGGGTATCATAATAATTTTATTTTTTTAAAGTAATAAATGTTGGACGCTCTTGGTGTGTAATTAAATTCTAAAATGTGGTCCATATCTTAGTTGTATTATCTTACCAGAAGTATTGTTAATTTATTTTACATATATTAGGTTTTTGGTAGAGTTCATTTATGTAATCTGTTAAGACAAACAAATGTAAATAGTAATATTTTATATTTATTTAATTAAATGAATGATGATTTTGGTTCTCACTTATATTCATGAACTAGATTAGAATCCCATGCGATAAATATGAAATATACAAAATTAGACAACAAATCAAAAAAAAGTAATAATAATAATAAAAATAAAAATCCCCGCTATATAGCTTTGTTGGCTAAGAGGGGTAACACTTGAAACAATAATAACAAAATAAAATGTTGGTTACGTGGGCTTTAATTGGTTATAAATGGACTGCACTCATCATTTGGGTATAATTAAATTAAAGATGGCCCATGATAATATTATTTAGTGGGCTTAAAAGGTCCAAAAGGGAAATTAAAAAGAAACGGAAGACAGATTTCAAGGGGAGTGTTGGGTTGATTATTAACGGTTAATTTTGATTTGTAGTATTTGTATTTGACAATGACACTAAACACCAAAATTTATGGGGTTGTGATAATTGGGTCCGCCAGACCGGTTATAGGATATATATAATTCAATTGTTAATTCCACCATAGTTAACTTATATGATACATCTAGTTACTAAGACGTAATCCTACTTGAATGAAAATTATGTTTAAGCGTTTGAATGGGTGATCATATTCATGATTTTAGTAGAACTCTGTATGTATTTGTTTTGGGGTGATTGATTCCCAGACAATTTATAGCACGCCATCCAATCTTTCCCGGTAAACCTTAGTTAATTTAGTTAAAGATCGAATGATTGATATGGAAATTCATGGATCGTGATTTAGACAGCAGTAGGATGAAGATAAGATATGTCTATGTAGCCGGTTATATATTGTTATCACTTATTAAGTTTTGCAAGTAAGTAATCAAACATGGAATTAGAAGTGATTGCTCGTTTCTCGTCTTCATATCTTCATAACCTTTCACTTTTTTCTTTCTTTCTTTTTTTTTTCTGCTGCTTATTAATTCCATTACAATTTAGTTTAGCTTATAATTTAGTTTAGCTTAGTATAATTTAACAATCCCATATCAAACTTTTGCAGTTTCTTTTGTAATCAAATAAAACTGTAATACTAATAATATGTTTCTCATGAATATGATATAATACTTGTTCTACTTACCTATATATTTAGGTTTTTTTATGACTTGATAATTACTATCAGTGGATCTTTCTATTTTTTTAACTAGGTTATTGACCCGTGTACGACACAGGTGGATATATAAAAATCATCAAGTAAACTGATATATAATCTCAAACGACAAAATATTTTTTTTAATTTGTTTTTTAAAACGACAACATGGTTTATAAATACAATTCATATTGATATGGAAATAAAGCAGTAAAAGACAAAAAGTTACAAAATATAATGTTACATAGTAGAATATTGACAAACATAATTTAAAAGTTTAAAACATAATCTTCATAAGCTATTAAATATTCCTTTATAAATCATATTTGTTGTTTTGTTTGTAAATTTACCTGTCTATCTAAAATAAGTATTTTAATATCGTCACTACTCTTCACTTTTAATAAGGCTTCATATAGTTGTGTTATCTTTTCCCTTAGGCTTGTAGATGCATCAAATGTAGCTACAGATAAAACAGGCCAAAAGTTTCCCTAATTGGTCAAATAAACAATTAACACGTCTCTTGTACTTCTCATTGAACCGTACCAATTCTTACCAAATACTTGGTTCATGGAATTATTTAAAATTGCAACCGGAAATGTAACTCAAATAGAAAGTTTTCCATCAAATCCTTTGTTTGAGGGATTTTAAGATTCCTTCCACCACCAGATGGAAAGTTCAATATCCAAAGGAATCATAACCAATGACAATAATACCTATCAAACAACAATGATTTAAACCAAAATAGTAAATCCAAACCTTCGTCCTCACCAAACTCAAACGCTAGTGTCAAATTAAAACTCAAAATCACCAAACGTGCTATAAAAGAAATTTGTTTGTGAACAGATAAAATAAAACATGAATAAAACTCCTAAAATAATCCTTTTCCATTAACAAAGTCATCAAAATAGAAAACCGATTATTCTAGATAACATCAAAATCATATTCAAGAACATAAAATCGATTCATTGAAGTAAATTAATTTATCTTCCTTCATCTATTAAATAGATTCTTCTAAAAAATCGAACCATTCCAAAAATCAACATAATTGTTAAAATCTTTCTAAACATTACAGTTTCGGAATTAAACTTACCAACCAAACATCTTGTAAACATTAGATGGAATTAATTCCAATTCCTATGAGAGATTACAATTCCTTTACAAAAATTATATGAGTCAGACGTCTATGATAATTCGAGTTTTTGTTATCATAAAACTAACAACTTCAAAAATGTTTAAATTAATTTAGACAAAGAGTGTTTTGGGTCACGTATAACGCAAAAAAAAAAAAAAGAGCCACGCAATTTATTCTCCAACTATAGGAAAATATAAATGATAGCAATTCAAACTCACATTTTAGGGTATGCATGCTAGATGAAATGTAGCTTTCTTGCTCGTCATGACACTTAAATGTTGATTTAAAATAAACAGTTTTTGTTTTCTTATTAAAAATTTTATATATTTCTATAAATTATAACTAAAATCATGTGATTATTATTCTTTTTCTTTCCATTATTTTTTTCATTCATAATTCATCTTTTAAGTTAAAAAAGAAAAACATAATAAGAGTTAAATAATATTCTTATTCTTCCCATTATTGGAGTTCATGTGATACACAAATGTTTATATGCATCTCACAAAGACCAAAGTTTAAAACCGAAAAACAATGCAGTCGTTATATGTTTAGTCAAGGTTTGTGAGATCTGCATGGCTATAACCAAAAGAATTATTTTAAATAAAATTATGATTAATAAATATACCATGTTTGTGGCAACCATTTTCAACCGCAACTAACAGAATGGCCATATGCTAAAAATCAGTTCATTGTCTTTCAAGATTATAAACAAAAGGAGCTTATATACTTTGAATTAATATAAAAATTACAATTAGAGATGAAAGACAGCCCGTCAAGACATGTCTCCTAGGGTGGCGCATGGCCAAGATCTAAAAGCAATATCAAATAAACAAAATATTAAATCTTAATATGTGATTCATCCAGACATAGCCTCATTAATGAAACGAATCATATAGCACGGTCATCGCAAGAGAAAGTTAAGTATACCTTTATGAGGGTTTTAAAAGCATACCTTCATGCATATTGGTTTTTCGGTTTTTTCCAACCCGTGCATTACACGGGTTGAAATTTGGAATTAGCCTTCTTTCATGCACAACACCACAACTCCTTGAAATTTAGAATAAGCCCCCCTAGGTGAGAAACCCGTGATTTCTTGGCAATTACTTCGTTGGCTTTTAACTAATTTTTGTAAACAAAGAAACATAACACTAAGATTTAAGATCATTATCTAAACACTAATCACCTGTATGCAGATATATAAAAAAAGTTCAAAGTGTGCCAAAATTGTATATGCAATCACACCTTAGATGAAGGATGGATGTTAAAAACCAATATCATTATATCTTGACCAGGGTTGACTTTGTAATTCCAATAAGTTCGTCCGAGACTATAGCTCTTCTTACAAGACCTAATGAAGATGCCATTAACATGTGTAAAAATTGTAAAACTTAAATGGAAACAAAAAGTTAAAAGTGGTACCAGGGGATGTCGATGGATATGTTATAATTAAACTGATATCATTATATGTTTACCAGGTTTAATCTTCAAGCACAAAGGAATTTAATAGTTTAGAATGAATTATGAACTTACATGCACTTCACAAGCCTCCTTAAAATGCTTCACATGAAAATCCAAATTTCTTATATGAGTATTACATTATTTGCATATACAAATTCACTGTATAGTATGAATTTTTAACAAATCTGAACTTGAAAATTGCAATGTTTCCACAAGTTTGTGTGTACATCAAACCTAATTTTCAGAAAAGAAAATGGGTAAGACTAATAAAAGTGACCCACATAGTCAAAGAAAGAAAATGATGAAAGATCAATTCATCTGTCACTGATACATATCAGTAGGAAGGTGTTAACATTAAAAAAACCCAATTCGATATGCATACGAAACCCTAGGTCCCTAGCTAATTACCGAAAAATATTGAACCCAAATAATACAAGTAAATCAAGTAGCAAATAAACATGGAAAATAGATTTAGAAATCGAAAATACAAATCTTGTGATTGCTTCAGTAGGCAAAGATCATTGAGAATGTAATCAATGATGGATTCTTTGTAGCCAGACTACAATACTCGTCCTATTTAGCAAAATTTTCAACCCTAAAATCGGACATGATATAGAAGATTGTTAGGGGTATTAATCACAAGAGCGAATTAGGGAAGGAAAGGAAATTAGAAGGGAAAATAGTACCGTGATTTAAGGAACACAATGATTATCGGTTTCTATTGAAGAGAGACTTTGAGCGCGACGTGGGGGTTTTTTTAATTAAATTTTGAATTATTTTGATACTAAGAAATTATAAGATTTTAAGTTATTTATGAAAAATAGTTAATTCAACCAATAGGAATGTGCCTTGTGTCTAAAAGACTTATTTCTTTAATAGTATATAAGTAGATTGGTATGTGGTGCTTACCAAGATAAAATACGATCAATGCTATTATAAAAAGAAGAATAATATGTTTCATCTTCCTGCACATCAAAATATTCACATATTTTTATTCCTCACTCGCTACGCTCACCACTCACATGCCGCATCACTCCCCCGCATGCTCTCCCAAGAAGGCAAGAACCATAACACATGGCTTTGTTGAATTACCCAAGACAAAAATAAAACGACATGTGATGAAATCTTTTTCTTTTTTTAATTTAAATATATTTTTATTTACCCATCATAGGAATAAGAATAAGAATACTCTTTTTCATCTTCTTGCACATCAACATATTCACTTAAAATAATTCATTAACTGTTCTTTTTGAAGGTCATAGAAATTACATTGTCGTAGTACTCAAAATACACAAAAATGAAATGCAAATGACCTTTTTTAAAATCTGTACTTGACTACAGTTTTCTTTAGCTGACATCAAAATAACGTCTGCTCAATAATCATGAATAGGTATAATACCTCTTTATCCGCGTCAAAATATTCACATGCGTATTTCATAAAGCGATATACCCAAGATCTGCAACATTGCATTGTTGTAGTATTCAAAAGAGATATTGGATTTTAATAATCCAAACTTTGGCCTATTTGCCTGTATTAATCCCAACATAAGAAATTCCCTATGTAAATCCTAACTTTTATCATAATGGCCTCCACTAAGCCGTTTCCTAATGAAGACTAATCCAGTTAGTTTTTGGGCAAAATATGTCATTTATGTAAGTTGATGGGATAAAAAAACTTTTGTTTTATAAACCAGGTTTATTTTTCTCTCCATCTAGGGGTGCAAACGAGCCGAGACGAGCTCGCTTCTATCTTTTATTTCTAAAGCTCGAGGTCGGCTCATGAGTGGTTTTTCAGACTCGAGGTCAACTTGTTTACCATTTATTAAACAATTTTTATATATTTATAATTAAAAAAATATAAAAATAATATTATATAATATGTATTATTTATTTATTTTTTTGTTACAATATATAATAATAATAATAATTTAAATTTTCAAACTCTCCTTCATAAACCTATAATAATCGCTTAACGTACATTACGTACGCGACATACGTTCAGCTAAAACGTTCAAAACTGTCACACCCCGGCTTAGGGCCTAGGCGTGTGATTCATAAGTTGGTACCTGTTTTGTAAATATATCAGAGTTTAAGGTTGTAAAGCGGAAGACTTAATAAATGTTATTATATTTAAAAGATGGGATTTTAAAACATCCGTTAATTTGTACAAAAGTGTTTGGATAATAAAACCATGATTTACATTATTTTAATAATAAAACGTCCATTGAGCCATTAGATCGTCTAACGGCTATCCATCTTCTCCAAACACCTACTCTTCATTACCTGTAAAACAGTTATAAAAATACGTCAGCAACACATTCTGGTGAATACGCTGACACAAAATATTTTAATACTTAGTTATCCCCTCGGGTATCTTATGACCCGGCCCATCGTGGCTTAGGAAATAACCAAGTTAAACTTACTATTCTAAACATCCAGTTCTACTTGAAACCTCTCAGCGATACCACGGCATCGTCTTAGCAACTACTAATATACACAAGATAATCCCCTCTCGGACATTACTTAGGTCCGGCCCAACGTGGCGGAGGCATTAGCAAGTGTGGTGCGGTGTGCTCACCGTCTACCCACATATGCAAGGATCCAAACAAACGTATACAATAGCCTGAGGGCCAGCGATTACTTTTGTTTATAAAGTTTAGGAATATAATCCCATGCAAACATTCACATACTTGTTTTATAAAAAGTTGGACGTATTCACCTTCTCTTCTTGTTTGGTGTTTGTCACCGATTTGTCTTGTTACCTCGGACCTATAGTACGAGAATAACGTTTTATAAGTACTAGATCAATGATCTAGCTTCAGACCTTTAGTCTCATTGCATAACCTTTACATTGACATTTTATCTCCTTTATAAAATATAAGGACCTCTAGTCCTTTCTTTTGTTAATCATTTATAAACCACGTTTCTTTTTCATGTAGAAGCGCACATTTCACATTTCTTTTCTCATAAGTATAATCTTTATAATAAAGACATAATATTTCATTTATAATCTTGACTTATAAAAATCTATTTTCTCACTTTATTATATAATCAAGGTATGGGCTATATCCCCGACTAGGGTCTAAGCCATTTATAATATAATAATCAGACAGAACCCCTACCTTGTATGGCTTATGAAATGCCTATGCTCTACTTGGATCACACTTCTACTTGAAGGAAAGTTGAGAGAGTAACGATGTAGAACTTTAGCACGCACTTCGAGGCCAAAAACATTGGAATATCGACATATCAGGGTTATGGCACACTTATCGAGGTTTATGTGTGTGTTTTTGAGTGTGAGAATGGATGAGAGGTCCCCCCCATGGCTGCCCTATTTATAGTGAAAATCCTGCAACTTCGCGTATCGCGAAGCTGCTTTGCTTATCGTGAAGATGCACTAGCTTTGCTGAGTCACCGCATAGGCTTGCCACGTGTCACTATGGCCTGCCACATGTCACCGTGTGGTGACACGTGTCCGTGACGTGTCCTTCATCTTCGCGTATCACAAAAATGCAACTTGGATTCTTCGCGTATCGCGAACATGCAAAACTTCAAATCTGTTTATTTTCAGTCCATGATCTTTTGGTAACTTGCCATATCTTGATCTCGTCTCATCATCCAAAAATACAAATGCGGCTCTTAAGCGGATCGCGGTGATGCGAGCGTGCAAAGTGCAAAGTGCGCCACATTGCGCCCATCGCCTTTCACCAGAGCCCGTGCGCGTGCGCGTCGGGTGCTTCGCACCCTCCGCTAGGACTAGGGAGAGTGGCTAGCCACATAAGAACATTATCATGGAAAGTTCCCTCCTTATAAAGTGTTTTATTTTCTTTACCACTTTCCATGTGGAATGGAGTCTCCTAACTTCATTCCCTAACATAAGCTTCTTCCATTTCTTTGTCTTATTTTACTCATTATTTATACCATGAATATTTTTAGTCCATCATCTTTATTATTTGTCAAAATTGGACCATATTTTTCATGATGTTACAAAAACTTTTAAAATTTCAGGCAAAGACTTAAACGTTCAACTAATTCGTTCAGTTAATACGTTCAACTAATGCATTTAGCTAATACATTCAGCTAATACATTCAAATCTTTAAAAGTTCAAGCAAAAACTTAAACGTTCAGGTAATACGTTCAATGTCAAAAATCCATCATCCAGAACTCAAAATTTGATCGATTGAAGCTTCAAAATTGATGATTAATAGAATCGATTTCAAAGATTAACCGATCGATTGGCTTCAATTTCAATTTCAATCAACTAAACAAACCTGTGACGAGTTTTGCATTTTCCGATGAGTTCGTTGTCGACGACGATGATAGTGAGGAAGAGTGTTGATGGCATCGGCGAGCGGAGGTGAAGGAGGTGTGCTGATATCGGTGAGGGGTGGTGGAGATGGATTGAGAGAGAGGGACGGACAGAAGAGTGTAATTGTGATTTTGGGTTTTTGAAAATCAACAGTTTGAAGTGTCACGTACGTAATGCACGATAAAGGATTATTGTATTTGACGAGTGACCCGTAGGGAAACTCTTAATTGAACTAAAAGATATACATATACTTACGGGAGTAAGTTAATTTCATGGAATTGGATAACTACTGTTGCTCGGGTGATTGCAGGTTTGAGGAGTTAAAAGAGGACATTACGAGATCATGGGTGAAAACGGTGAAGAAATCGGAGCTAAAACTAGAGAGATATAAGGAAAAAAAGAAACCGGAAAAAAGCTCCACCTTGGCCCACGATGCACACCGTGGACCACGGTCCAACTGGAACAAATGATCCAGAACCCACCATATCGTAGCATTTTCTGGTGACCGTGGCCTGAACCATGGCCCACGGTCTGGACCGTGGACCACGGTCCGATCGTAACTACCGATTGTTCTTTTCTTTATTAGGCCTTTTTGGCTTCTTTTTCAATTATCTTTCAATTGGGAAGGCTTGTGGAGGATTTGTGGAAACAAGATCATTATCTTAGGTGTTGGAAAACATTGTTTTATGCTTTTGATTCATATGTAGAAGACAATTGATGTGATGATGATTCATAAAACCATGAGTGGCTAACTCCATTGGTGATCATCTTGGATGTAAGGATAATTGATACACTATGTCTTGCTTTTATTTCTAGAATAATGACTTTGCAATGTTTGTTTGGTTATTATGGTGTTTGATTCATTGATTGTAAATTATTGCTTGTATTTGATCATAACCTAAACCATACGTTCTTGGTGCCATAGGCAATCAAGATATCCTGGGAAGAATTAGGGTTGAATATATAGGGTAACTACCTTGCATTATATTAATCCAAGTACTTAGTTCCTTGTTATCACAAAAAATTAATCAAACATGAACTATGTATGTAGTTCTTTCTAGTAAGCATGAATGATAGTGTGGATTGAAACCTGAAATATAAGATGATTACTTCCGCTTAATCAATTATAAGTCTTAAAAGTTGTTTTGCAAGTTTTTATTCCATTTTAGTTAATACAAAAAGCAACCAACCAAATTTGAATTTACGTTTTATGCAACTTTTATTTAATTTTATTTTCTGTTATAGCTACTGATAAACACACATTCCACAACTCACTGTATTCGATACCCACTACCACTATCTATTTAGTAGTATTTGGTTTATTTTTGAGTGACTCTTCGACCTCACGTCAAATTTTTGCACTGTTGCCGGGGAGTAGTGCGCAACGTGTGTTATTTTTGTGGTTTTTTTTGTTGTCAGTTTTACGTGGGTTGTGCTAGTGCAGGTGTTCATAGGTATATGCATACACGACGCTCTCGGTCTTCATTGCCGTTAGCTTTTGATCCTGAAATCGAGAGAACTTTTCGACAGAATCGGATTCTTCAAAGGGAAAACAAGATTATTGGGTCGCCAAGCACAAAAAGTCGAACAACTGACACCACAATCATGGCTTCGGAACAAACTTTACCACCAATGCTGCCACCCATCAATCCAGAAAACCCACCATTCACTGAGCCCATGACTACTACAACTGCTACAAGTGTGCCTACATCAACCGTGTTTAGCTTTCAACCACCAGTTAACCTTCCACCCTTGACAAATTTTATGCCTATTCAAGGACAATCATCAAATTCACCACAACAATCATCTTTTCACTCTCAACAACACCCACTTTACAATCAACAACCATACACATTTTCTCAAGACCCACCCATAACCCATATTCCATCAGGTCCGAGATCGAGCCCGCAATTGTTTGGTGGGCCATGTTTTGGTGATAGCAATGAAGGGTATGAAGATTTTGAAGAGGAATATTCAAGTGGGGTTGATGGGAACCAATTAAGGATTCAAGGGCAGTTTGGATATGGACCCGAACAACAACCGCAAGAACAAGTGCAACAATGGGGTGGACCACATGTCATTCAAATACAACCCCCCCAACCATTGCAGCAAATTCCTCAACAACCCCAATATCAACAACCCCATTTCAACAACCAAATCCCCAACCGCAATTTCAACAAAATGTGCAACAAAGGCCCGTGTATAGGCAAATGGGCCAACCGAGAGTGCCATTGGGGGTACCAAGAAGGCATGCAAGAGAAATGGTTAGGGGAATTGAAGCTCATTTTCGATCGGTCATCACCAATAACCCATCCCCAACGTGGTTATTCTTCAAATCAAAATGGAGGAATATTTGAGGTTAGAACCAATGCGCTCTAAAGGCTACCATAGTATAAGGGTCTAGCAACGAAGGAACCTTATTTTCATTTGGAGGTATATGATTCAATTTGTAACACAATCGGGGGTTAAGGTTTTTCACTAGATGAAGTTAAGGCAAAGAGATGGTTCTACACATTGCCTTCCGCATCAATTTACACTTAGGCCGAGATGCAACAAAGGTTCTTAGAAGAGTTTTATACGGCCCAAAAGACTAATGATGCAAGACGAAGTTTGAGAAGCTTCCAACAACAATCGAGTGAGATGTTTCATGAAGCATTTGAGCGATTTAATATGATGATCAAGAATTGTCCTCATCATGGGATTTCTCTTTAGGAGTTGTTGAGTGCATTTCATGAGGGGTTGAATGCGGAAGCTGAGAGGGATCTAATGTCATTCACAAATGGTAAATTTGGTACCAATTATGAACAAGATAACTGGGCATTCTTGGAGAAAGTGTCGGTCACATCAAAGAGAAAGGCTCAAACCGCAAGAAGAGCAAGACCGGCAATTGGAAGACTGCAAGTCCATGCTGTAGAAGATGTAGGGGTGCAAACCACTAACCAAAGAATTGATGTTTGTGCAAATTGCAATGAGTTAGGTCATGTGGCTGAGGTGTGTACCATAGGGCTAGTACAATTTGAAGAAGCAAGTGCAATTCAAGGTCAAGGAGGTGGTAATCAAAATTATAACATGAACTCAAACACTTACCACCCCGGGTTGAGAAATCATCCAAATTTCCGCTATGGAAATCAATCAACTCAACTCAATCCTAATTTCCAAGGAACTTCTCAAACCCATTTTTTCCTCGTCAACAATACTTCAATCAAGGAAATGCTCAAAGTGGGAATAACCAAGGAAATCAAGGAAGTCAAAGTCAATTTCAAGGAAAGGGTGGTAATGAAAGTGGGTCTTCGGATCAAGGTTCATCAAGTGGGAATGAAGTGATGGATGATGACCGTCGTTTGAGTCATGCAAAAACCTAATTAACCTAAGCAGCTAGGGTAAGTCAGGTATCGTATCCACCAGGAGTATGTGGTCAGTGTGAAGTGAAATCAATTCCTAAACTAATGAAGTAATTCAATTAAAGTGCTGATCAAACTAGCAAACGGTTTATATGTTATAACAAGCAACCAAGTAATCACGTATTCAATCAATTAACAAAGACAAATCACACCCGGGAATTCAAGTAAGTAACTAACAGCAATCTCATGTAACCTAACAGATTAATTATCTCGTGTCAACTACAGACTGACTAACCGGTTAAACCTTAGGCATCCACGCTCGCTAACACACAGCACTGGTTATCAAACGGTCCCTGCCAGTGTGACTCAAATAAGGGCAAACGTATGCTTTATTGCAATTAACAGGTCAAACATCCTATGAGCAATTATTATAGCAATCGACAAACTGATCGTTCTGATCGAAATAAACCTAAACCGACTGATTGTACGAACATACTAAACATCAATACTCATAGATTAACATCAAAACAATTACAATTAGTTGTTCTAGTACATGAGAAATTAACTGAAAGATTACAAACTATACATCCCGAGAATGACTTGAAGGGACTAGCTGCGCATCGGCATCTCTCGAGCCTCGGTTATGATCTGGTAGGCCATGTATGATGCTTAGAGATGATTGGAAGTGATGGGGGCTCTCTCTTCTGCTCTGAAAATCGCCTGGAAGGTCAAGAATGGCGTCTCGGGTCTTCGAAACGTAATATAAAACAAAACCCTAACTTTCACGATTCTGGGGACCATCGCGTAGCGCGATGGCCTCCTCTCCTGGTCGATCGCGCTACGCGATGGACCAAAAGTCAACACAGTATAAATTACAGGGCATCGCGTAGCGTGATGCCCCACCTTCAACACCCATCGCGCTACGCAATGGGCCTCTTTTCTCAGCAACTTCGTTTAACTGCCTCGGTAAGCGTGCTGGACATCCCGGGTCTTCATTCCATGCTCATACAGGTCCAAATTAAGCGCGTTAAGTACCTGTGAACTGAAACACAATAAACAGGTATGAAGTACCAAAGTTCCTAAGCTAAACACGTAAAACAAGTATGTTAACACAATTAAATATGTACAAATAAACCGAACATCACATCCCCACACTTATCTTTTGTTTGCCCTTAAGAAAAACTCTAAAGTAAACATTAACCGCCATCATAGGTCAACCAATTATCACCATTAATACTAGCAAGGTTTAAGGTCATACCCAGTTTCCCAGACTGACACTTTCTAGATTGACAACCCACAAATAAAGTTAATTCTACCATAAAACTATAGAATCGCCCAGACAAGTGTACTTTGTTTCCGGTTATAGAATACAGGTTCACACCCCTCACACTATCAACACTCCTCTCGGTTTAATATCTGAACTGTCAAAAAAGGTGCCAGTATATGTCTCTGCCCCCAATATACCTAATATGAGTTACAACTTAATATGCTTGCAGGTCAGTCTTATCTCCACCCATTAACCACCGGTTGCATAAAGACTCGGACTAGGGTTTTGTTGAGGCTTAGGTTCGGGTGCGGATTAGGTTTATTTAGTGACCCAGGTGGATGAAACCCAGTTAAACAAACCAATATACAGACTCACGAATACAAACGAACTAATTACATAATCAAATGCTATTTACAACTGAAATACTAACTGATAACTTCTTTTTGTCTTTTTCCTGATTTTTCAATTTTTTTTCCATCAATACTAACTGAAATGACTGATAATTACAATTCAGAACTTAACAACTTTACAACTCGTCTGACTAAGTACAACTCGATATATATACAACTCGATACCGAACTGGATTTCATCACACGGGTAAAATAAAATAAAGGCCAAGGCTGAAATGGTGTGTAATGTTCAGTTTAACAAACGGAAAGGAATAAGGTCCAAACGGGCTCCTAGGGGATAATGTCGGGTAAGGAATTTATTTAGTGAGGAAAATATGTACGGAATGGGTTTTCTAAAGTCCTAATCTCCATACTGGTGATGGCATTAAGATCTCGAAAAGCATGCGATAAGCAAGTTCTAATTCTGTAAAACATACCGGTTTCCCTCAATAAATGGTAAGACATGTTTTATATCTATTATATAATATGTGTATTAAGTATAGGGGCCAATCTCACAATATGTCTGGAAATATGGGCTGCCGATATGAAACATGTATACCCGTCCCCTTGACTCGTTATCCCGGCCTAAACAATTCCATTTTCCAACTTCTCATTTTAAAAACATTTGTCGAGAAAACTATCGAGAAGCTGAAAAACCAACCATGACTAAAAACCTATAACTTGGCATTAATAGCAATAAGTGACAGTTAACAACTTAAGTTTCTGAATGTTGTTCGAGGTATTATCGGTCTAAAAATTTTTAATTTTCCCCCATCCCCACACTTGAGGTTGACATTGTCCTCAATGTTAAAATAATAAAACAATTAACGAACATTTGAGGGACGAGGTTGAAATTAAATGTTTAACAATTTAAAAATCGGGATCTAATGTGATAGTTCTAACACAAAAATCTACAATTACACTCTCAACACGTAAACTAAAATAACAAAATAGATTATGAAACTGAAATCACCTTATATGGCTGATAAGGGAATACTAAAAAAAAATGGCTCGCAAACCCTCGTGAAAACTCGTCTTCTCTAAAGACTAAAACTGAATCTGCAAAATCTCAAAACGTGTAGAAGCAAGCTTCTCACCATGTGTAAGACATAGGTCTTTTAAGAGTTTTGCAAAAAATGAAATATTAGTTCATTTTATTAAAAATTATTACCAAGCAGAATTAGTTAAGTTTCATAATAAATTTTGTTAAATAAGTAAAAATGTTTAAAAACCTAACTAACTTTCGTAGGAATCACGGTTGCATTTAGGGTATGCAACAAGCCCTTTAAACCCCCCGGTAGCCCGGGTGGACGAGTGAGGTCTCGTGAGGGTTTCTAGCGAACTACACCCACAAAGTTCCAAAAGAAACGCAAACAAATATATAAATATACACAGCAAATAAAACAGACAAGGTGGGAGGGCTGTTATATATAAATATTATTATTACTTATTTATTTTAAATATTTTTTTTTTCGTTTTTTTAAGAGATCCGTGGACCCATCGCGTAGCATGATGGGTCAGGTAAGCACATGTCGCGCTACGCGACCCAATTAATTCAAATTAGGGTTTGGACCCCATCGCGCTGATCTTGGCGTCATCGCGCTACGCGATGATGTCAGATGTCTGGGAAGTCCCAGCCACCATCGCGTAGCGCGATGGTGAGCTGTCCAGGGCCATCGCGTAGCGCGATGGTCCCCAGTGAACAGAAAGTTTTTGCCGAATTGGGGTCAAGCATTTTCCAACCCAGTCACTTTTTGACATCCCGACAACACCCTGAACATGCTTCCGAAGTCGGAATTTGCATTACTTACCTGGAAAGCCGTGAAATTAACCAATTACTTACCGAACCTCCAAGATGCACATTGCATCAAAAGCCTCCCCACACTTGAGATATGCTACACAGAACTCGAGACCAAAGTCAAACAACGACACAACGAAAAGAAAATAAAATGGAACACACTTACAAACCCCGGGTTGCCTCCCGGTCAACGCTGAATTGTGTGTCTACAGCTCGATAATGCCTCGAATGCCTCAAGTATTTTCATAAGCCGATGAGGTCACCATGGAACTCATAAATTCCTTTTCTCTCCTTCCCTTCCTTGCTGTCGGTTTCTCACCATCTTTCATCTTAATGACTCTCTCATTCCATCCTTTTCTCTTCATGCTACTTTTCAGCTCGTTTCTGTCAGTTACAAAACATCCCTCTCTTGTATGATTTGTGCATGATGGTACACACTTGTCAACAAGAGGGTTAGTAGCATTTTCAAACAATAATAACCGCTTAACACGGTTCCCGCACTTAATGCCCAAAAATTCCTCAGCACAATCAATTACCGCATGTGTTGTTGCAAGGAATGGCCTACCCAGTATGACTTCAGATTGTTTAATATTACCCTTAGCATAATCAAGTACAAGGAAGTCAACTGGGTAACTAAATTCATCCACTTGAACCATTACATTAGTGACCATGCCTCGGGCTTGTGTATGAGTTTGATTCACCAACACCACGGTGGTGTTTACACTTTCTAATGTGCCAAACTCATACTGATCATATAAACTGCCGGGCATGACACTAACACAAGATCTAGAAGTGCCCGATCAGTTTTAAAATCACCAATTTGAATTGATAAAAATGGCACTCCCGGGTCTTGGAGTTTACTTGAAGTGGTACTATCCTCCACCTCCTCATCATCTGTGTTGGTCAATTTGGCATTTAAACATTTTTCACAAATGCAATTTTCACAAAAAGTTGATTCATTAGAGTTCGATTTCAATTCATTTTGAGAAATTGTTTCCTTTTGACCAACACATTCATTCTCATCATTAACATCATTCACCACCGCCGCAACAAACTGCGGTGGTGACTCAACTTCAACACAGTTAATTTCAAAATGAGGTAAAACAGTTTCCGCGTTGATGTGCACACTGTTACTCTTCTTCGAGCTTGAGCTGGCATGTTGCGGGTTTACTGTGGTATCGCTTGGTAGGTGACCTGCGTTCTTCTGAAATCTCGCCACGTCTGCTGCGAGCTGACCAATCTGCTTTGACATCGCTTCTGCTGACTTGTCTCTCAACTCGAACTGTCTCTGCGTTTCCTTCTGATTATTAGTCATGAGCTTCAACAACGCATCGAGTTTCAAATGAATTGATTCGTCTGAATTTCCTGAACTACCATTCTGCTGGTCCTGATTCTGATTAACCGACGAACTGTTACCCCGGTAACCATCTCTGTTATATCCCCGACTGTTATACTGACTGTTCGAACCACCCTGTCGGTAGCTGCTCTACTGTCAGTTCTGACTGGACCCCTGAAAGTTCGGGTTCGACTGATTCGACGCGTTCCCGTACTTGAAATTTGGGTGATTCCTTAGGCCCCGGTGATAAGTGTTCGAATTGAACCCTTGGCCCTTGGACTCCCCGTACGCGTAACTGACTTTCTCCTCATCGGTATACTTGTCATCATCGAACCCGGGGAAATCTTCAACCTTATGCCCCACCACAATCTGAACAAACCGGGAATTTCACCCCGACTTTACCAACTTCCTTCTTTTTCTCTTTTCGATAACCCGCGAGTTCCCGTTCCAACTCTGTAATTCTATCTGACTCGCTCGAGGCTGATTTAACTGTTTGGGTGACCCGGCTTTTCGTCTTCGATCTGCTGCTGCCTCTGCCTTGGAATCTTCACACATAAATTCCAAAAATTCCCAATCATCTTCCTCGGGTTGATTCAACAACTGACTATTACACGAAGTCTTCAAATGCTTTCTGTCTTCATACGTCAACCCATCAACGAAACACTTAACCAACTCCCACAACTCAATCTGATGGTGCGGGCACTTCCGAATCATTTCCTTGTAACGAATAAAAGCCTTGTGAAACAACTCATCCGGTAACTGTGAAAAGTGTCTAATCTCCATTCGGGCCTCGATAGTCTTCGAATGTGAATAGTACTCATTAAGGAAAACCTGCTGCATCTCGACCCAGCTCTCAATACTGTGCATCGGTAACGAGTTGAACCAGTGTTTTGTTTTGTCTTTTAATGAAAACTGGAACAACCGCAACCGAACCTCATCTTGATCATAAGTACCATCACCAATAGACCCGCAAATAACTGAAAAATCTGACAAGTGTGAATACGGGTCTTCTGATCCCAATCCGTGAAAATGGGGAACTATGTTGACGTAGGACGGACGGGATTTAAATGTCGGCTGTCCCTGCACACGCACCTATGGGACAATCGGTGATGCACCATCTGAAATAGCCGGTTTGAACCGACTGTTAACACCCTGAACCGGAGGCCTGTAATTCCTTTGTCTAGCCCTCGGTTCCTCAAAACCTCCCCGATTAACCTGAATCGGCTGTGTCTGTTCCTCCCGATACCTGCCTATACCACCTCGATCAAGATTTCTGTTCCTCCACCTGTTGCCTCTCACCCTAACTAGTTCCTCAACCTCATCAACCTCTTCAACACGCAAACCCGCATTTTCATTTCTCGGGCTAAATTCCTCCTCATCTCCCTCTTCTTCATCTTCAGTGTGAATATTGACATGGTCAAACTCTTGAATAATCTTCTGTCGGTGACGAGGGGTATTGTTGGGGGCTGATGGCCCAGGTCTTTCATGGTTTCGGTTTCGGTTTCTGGAGTGTCGGGCTGAATTTTGGGGTTGTTGATAGGTGTTTATTGGTGGTGGTGGATCGTTGTTTGGTGGATTTAGTTCGGGTTGGAAAACGTTAATTTCGGGTGGTGGGTCTTGATTTTGGTTTTGGTTCTGACCTTCCATATCTGGCTGTCTGATCTGAGCTCGGTTCTGCCGAGCTAACCGTTCGATTTCTGGCTCGTAAAACAGTGGAGAATTTCTTCCTGAATGGCGGATGTGCATAAACCTGTTACCTGCACAAATAACACACCCCGCGTAAAATGGGAAAATAAAACTAAACTAAAAATAAAAACAAAAACTAAATTAAACTAAACTAAACTAAACTAAACAAAGAAATCAATTAATCACAAAAACACTAAGCGCACTAACTCCCCGGCAACGGCACCATTTTTGATGACCGTCGTTTGAGTCATGCAAAAACCTAATTAACCTAAGCAGCTAGGGTAAGTCAGGTATCGTATCCACCACGAGTATGTGGTCAGTGTGAAGTGAAATCAATTCCTAAACTTATGAAGTATTAAAGTGCCGATCACACTAGCAAACGGTTTATATGTTATAACAAGCAACCAAGTAATCACGTATTCAATCAATTAACAAAGACAAATCACACCCGGGAATTCAAGTAAGTAACTAACAGCAATCTCATGCAACCTAACAGATTAATTATCTCGTGTCAACTACAACTGACTAACCGGTTAAACCTTAGGCATCCACGCTCACTAACACACGGCACTGGTTATCAAACGGTCCCTGTCAGTGTGACTCAACTAAGGGCAAACGTATGCTTTATTGCAATTAACAGGTCAAACAATCCTATGAGCAAGTATTATAGCAATCGACAAACTAATCGGTCTGATCGAAATAAACCTAAACCGACTGATTGTACGAACATACTAAACATCAATACTCATAGATTAACATCAAAACAATTACAATTAGTTATTCTAGTACATGAAAAATAAACTGAAAGATTACAAACTATACATCCTGGGTATGACTCGAAGGGACTAGCCGCGCATTGGCATCTCTCGGGCCTTGGTTATGATCTGGTAGACCATGTATGATGCTTAGAGCTGATTGGAAGTGATGGGGGCTCTCTCTTCTACTTTGAAAATCGCCTGGAAGGTCAAGAATGGCGTCTCGGGTCGTCAAAACGTAATATAAAACAAAACCCTAACTTTCATGATTCTGGGGACCTTCGCGTAGCGCGATGGCCTCCTATCCTGGTCCATCGCGTTACGCGATAGACCAAAAGTCCATGCAGTCTAAATTAAAGGGCATCGCGTAGCGCGATGCCCCACCTTCAACACCCATCGCGCTACGCGATGGGCCTCTTTTCTCAGCAACTTTGTTTAACTGCATCGGTAAGCGTGCTGGACATCCTGGGTCTTCATTCCATGCTCATACAGGTCCAAGTTAAGCTGGTTAAGTACCTGTGACCTGAAACACAATAAACATATATGAAGTACCAAAGTTCCTAAACTAAACACGTAAAACAAGTACGTTAACAAAATTAAATATGTACAAATAAACCGAACATCAATGGACATGTTAAAGTTGATGCAACAAGACATGCAGAAAAGGAATCGACTTGATGAAGCCTAAATGCAAAAGGATGAAGTTCGTGACGAGGCCATCCAATCATTGACCACACAAATGGGTCAACTTGCAACCGAGGTGGCAGAATTGAAGAAAAACAAGGTCAATTGCCAGTGACACCAAGGTAAATCCTTCTCATAAATCATCTCGTAATGTTCCTATTAATCATGTTGGTGTGTTGAGAAGTGGTAAAGAGTATAAGGCTAATTTGTCACCGGGTTTGGTTGATGGGGAAGTGGAGGATATCACGGGTAAGGAAAGTGTTGATGAAGAAGTTGAAATCAATAAACCCACTAAACATGTCACTTTTGAGAAACCGTTACAAGTTTCGGGTCAAGCCTCAAATTTAACTGATAAAAACAAGGAGGTGGAATCAAATGTAGTTCAATTTCCTTCGGCTTTGCTTGACCCGGGCAAGAAAAATGTAATTTTAAAACGGGGTCCTCAAAGGGAGGAAATGTGGGAAGTGTTTAAATAGGTAAAAGTGAATTTACCTTTACTTGAAGCAATAAAACAAGTACCCGCATATGCAAAGTTTTTGAAAGAGTTATGTGTAACATCCGCATTTATAAGAATAATAAATAACGGGAAGTTTATTATTAATTGTGTGTCGTTAGTTTAATTGTGTGCGTGTTTATGTTTGGATAAAGTTTTGGTTGGAATGGGAAGTGGGTGGTGGGTCCCTTATACCCCCTATATATATCCCATCTTCTTCTACATTCCATTTCTTTACACAACACCCACACTCAAGAAACACACACACTTTCTCTCTAAAACCCGAATCCAAATCCGAGCTAAAGAAGGACGGATCTAGCGTATAAACGCCATCAAACACCAAGAATCACGTCCAGATCCTCGAGTTGTTTCATATCTGAACCAAACCCAAGAACAAAAGGTGAGTTGGTTTAAAAAGGCTAAGTTTTATGGTTAGAATGGACATGCAAACTGATAGAAAAATAGATCGGGTTGTAGGACGTAAGAAAAATATAAACTTGGTAAGTTATAACCTCACGGGGGTGTTATAGGACAAAAGATGATGTTTGGACCATGAAAAACACGGGTATACAAAGTTGGTACGACCCGAAACCCATACAAAGAGTAGAATCGGGTCCTAAGGAAGAATCTCAGAGGAAAATTGCCTTAGAATGGTAAAAACGAAGTAAAAAGGGGGTTTTCGCATGAAAAAGGGCTTCGCATCGCATGCCATGCGAAATCCAAGAATTTCGCATCGCATGCCATGCGAAGCGAAATCGTATGCGAAGCGAAATCGCATGCGAAGCGAAATTCCATGCGAAATTGAAAAGAAGACTCACTCAGGCTCCAATCCTTGTTCTGCCCGATGGTGAAGAGGATTTGATAGTTTGCACTGATGCTTCATATCAGGGGTTAGGTGGCGTGTTGATGCAGCGAGGGAAGGTCATAGCTTATGCGTCTAGGCAATTGAAAGTACACGAATGTACGTACCCGACGCATGACCTAGAGTAAGCAGCTGTGGTGCATACTCTCAAGATTTGGAGGCACTACTTGTATGGTACCAAGTGTACTATATATATAGATCACAAGAGTATGAAGTACTTCTTCGAGCTGAAAGAGTTGAATATGAGGCAGAGAAGGTGGTTAGAACTGATAAAGGACTGTGACTGTGATATCAAGTATTACCCGGGGAAGGCTAATGTAGTTGCTGACGCCTTGAGCCGGAAGAACGCAGAAGTCATTGCGACAGTAAAGTCTTATAAGTTGATAATCAACTCAGATTTCTTTGAAGAGATCAGCAAGGTGCAGTCAGAAGTGTTGGTAGATGAAGGGTTGATGAAGAAAGAGAGGATATTTGGGCAGCAGAACGAGTTGATAGATAATACTCATGGCGTAAAGACCAGGTTTGACAGGATGTGGATTCCACGTCATGGGAATCTTAGAGATCGAGTCCTAGACGAAGCCCATAAGTCTCGATACTCGATCCATCCATGATCTACCAAGATGTACCAAGACTTGAAGAAAGACTACTGGTGGCCGGGTATGAAGAATGAAGTAGTAGATTATGTCAGTAAGTGCTTGACTTGTTTGTAGGTCAAGGCAGAGCACCAGAAACCGTATGGAAAGATACAACCTTTGGAGATACCCGAATGAAAATGGGAACACATCACCATGGATTTCATAACTAAGCTACCGCGTACAGCTAAGAACCATGATACCAAATGGGTGATTATGGATCGTTTGACTAAGAGTTCTTACATTCTGCCCATACGAGAGGCTTCCTCGTCAGAAACATTAGCCAATATGTTCGTTAAGGAAGTGGTGACAAAGCATGGGGTGCCGTTGTCGATCGTGTCCGATAGAGATACCCGCTTTACTTCAAGATTTTGGAAGAAGTTCCATGAAGCCATGGGAACAAGACTGAACATCAGCACGGCGTATCATCCTCAAACAGACGGGCAGTCTGAAAGGACTATCCAAACTCTTGAGGATATGCTACGTGCTTGTGTGTTTGATTTTGGAGGAAGTTGGGACGATCATTTGCACCTGGCGGAATTCTCTTACAACAACAGCTACCGTTCGAGTATTGGTATGCCGCCGTTCGAGATGTTGTATGGAAGACGTTGCAGAACTCCCGTATGTTAGGGAGAGATTGGTCAGAAAGAAATTGGGAGTTTGGAGATGATGCAGGAAACCTCTTCAAAGTTTGATCAGATAAAGGCCAGAATGAAAGCTGCTCAAGACCGTCAGAAGTCATATGCCGATAAACGGAGACGACCGATTGAGTTTAATGTTGGTGACAACGTGATGCTCAAGGTTTCCCCTTGGAAGGGGATTATACGTTTTAAAAAGAGGGGAAAGTTGAGTCCAAGATACATTGGGCCGTTCAGAATTTTGGCCAGGGTGGGTGAAGTGGCTTACAAGCTTGATCTACCCGACGAACTGGAAGGAATTCACTCTACCTTTCATGTTTCTTACTTGAGAAAATGTCTAGCGGATGACACATCCCATGTGCCGCTGTTGGACATTGAGGTGGACGAACAGTAGAACTATGTCGAGCAGCCTATTGAGATAGTTGACCGCAAAGAAAAGCAGCTTCGTCATAAGGTTATTCCCTTGGTGAAAGTGATATGGAAGCACCGTAAGGGATCAGATGCTACGTCTGGTATTGAGATAGTGACAACGTGAGTGATATGGAAGCAACCTATTGAGATAGTGACAACGTGATGCTCAAGGTTTCCCCTTGAAAGTGAAGAAGAGATGCGCAAGTTTTACCCGCTTTTGTTTAGTTGAAATAGTTAGGTTTCACGGACGAAACCTCTTTTAAGGAGGGTAGACTTGTAACATCCGCATTTCTAAGAATAATAAATAACGGGAAGTTTATTATTAATTGTGTGTTGTTAGTTTAATTGTGTGCGTGTTTATGTTTGGATAAGGTTTTGGTTGGAATGGGAAGTGGGTGGTGGGGCCCTTAGACCCCCTATATATCCAATCTTCTTCTCCATTCCATTTCTTTACACAAAACCCACACCCAAGAAACACACACACTTTCTCTCTAAAACCCGAATCCAAATCCGAGCTAAAGAAGGACAGATCTAGCGTATAAACGCTATCAAACATCAAGAATCACGTCCAAATCCTCGAGTTGTTTCAGATCTGAACCAAACCCGAGAACAAAAGGTGAGTTGGTTTAAAAAGGCTAAGTTTTATGGTTAGAATCGACATGCAAACTGATAGAACAATAGATCGGGTAGTAGGACGTAAGAAAAACATAAAATTGGTAAGTTATAACCTCACGGGGGTGTTATAGGACAAAAGATGATATTTGGACCATGAAAAACACGGGTGTATGAAGTTGGTACGACCCGAAACCCATACAAAGAGTAGAATCGGGTCCTAAGGAAGAATCTCGGAGGAAAATGGCCTTAAAATGGTAAAAACGAAGTAAAAAGGGGATTTTCGCATGAAAAAGGGCTTCGCATCGCATGCCATGCGAAATCCAAGAATTTCACATCGCACGCCATGCGAAGCGAAATCGTATGCGAAGCGAAATCCCATGCGAAGTGAAATCTCATGCGAAGCGAAATCTTAGGCGAAGCGAAATCCCATGCGAAGCGAAATCGTATGCAAAGCGAAATCGCATGCGAAGCAAAATCCCAGCTCAACCCTAGCCAGGGGCTCTGCCCCTTGGACCCTGCTAGGGGCTGCAGCCCCTAGACCCCGCTACCAGGGGCGCTGCCCCCGGACCCCCGTTAGTTGAAGGTTTCATTAATGTGGATGTATGAAGTAGTGGTAATAGATAACTGACACTCGTGATGTGTTACACAGTTTTCCGTGCACAACTCATGAAGGGGATTACCATTAACGGTGAACGAAACAGGATCCAGGTGAGTTCTATCCCCTTTATCTGTTATGCTTTCGGGGCTATGTGCATACTCCTATGTGATAGTTAATACATTTACTTAATTGATAAGTGTATGATACGTGTATAACTATGTATTGAATGCTATTACTATATGATGATTGCAAGAATGAGCATGTATATATTTATATATATTATATACATAAGACAGGTAAAGTATGCACGTATGATAAATGTAGGGATGATTGACGAGACAGGTATGGTTATATGGTTATTCGAGGCAGAAGGGACCAGACCCTTATAATATCTGTGACGTTAGGGACCAGATCCTTACAATATCTGTGATGTTTAATGTAGAATACCATAGGGTTTTATGAAAGAAAGTATGTAGGTACGTACGCATGTATGTAAAGTATGTATGAAGGAAGTAATAGTAAGTAAGATATGAATACGTATCTTCGGATGTGTATGGGTGAGAAAATGAATGTAATGTATGTTAATTGATTAACTAGAACTCACTCAGCGTAGCTACCTTTTAGTATATGCACAGGCAAATAGGTTGAGGCAGCTGGCTTGAGGAGGAACACATGGCATGGACTGAAGAGACTGGCATCCACGATGAAGCGTCATGACTGTTTTAATTAATGTTTATGAAAAGACAATTTGTATGTTAAGACAAAAACGAATGTTTTGTAATGTGATGTTTGAAGTTTTAAATTATTCCGCGAAGTTTTAATTAACTCTGATATTTAGAACTGTGTTTATGAGTTAATCCAACACCAAAGTAGGGCTTCCGGGAACGGGGCCTTACATTATGCACTCAAAAGAGGCAATAAAAAGTGCGTAAACAGGTGGATTTAACCGAGCGGGTAAGTGCGGTTTTAAAAGGAGATCTCCCTCCTAAGCTTCAAGATCCGGGAACACCTTTAATTAACATTTAAGTGAGTGATTTTCAAATGTCTAGGGCGTTATTGGATCTTGGTGCCGGAGTGAGCATTCTCCCAGGGGGTTTATATGACCAATACGACTTTGGTCCTTTGAAACGTGTGGAGACCACGGTTGTATTGGCTGATTTATCTCATAAACTTCCTCGTGGAATCGTACGGGATGTAATTGTGAAGGTAGATGATTTTTATTATCCTGTGGATTTTTTGGATTTCGATTATTACATCAGGTGACTCAAGTCAACAACAAAATGTTATCTTGAGTTGACCCTTTTTGAACACTGCTCATGCAATCATTGATTGCAGATTTGGTACAGTTGACATGGCGTTTGACAATCGAAAAATGCGTTTAAATGTTATTACTAACGTTGCTAATTCTTTGAGTGGTGAAGAATGTTTTTTGGCAGATGTGGTGGATCATTGTAATCCTCATGAATATGATAAGAATTGTTTGGAAGCATGTATTTGTGATGATTCTGAACAGGTAGACATGTGTGCTTTGCGGATGGAGGAACAAAAACAAGATGCTTTAGCTCAACAAGAGGCAAGACCACCATCGATACATCAATGGGAGAGTTTACCAAAGGAAATCAATTCAGATACCAAACCATCTTTGGAGTGTCCACCAAAGGTGGAATTGAAGGAGCTTCCAATCCACTTGAAGAACGTGTTCTTAGGGGAAAATGAAACCCTCCCAGTTATCATTGCTTCAAATTTGGAGGAAGTTCAAGAGCAGGCGTTAGTGAAGGTGTTGGAGGCACATAAAGTGGCCATTGGATGGACGTTTGCAAATTTAAAAGGTATTAGTCCTTATATTGTTATGTATAGAATAATTACAAATGTGGAGGCTAAACCAACAAGGGAGACTCGAAGGAGATTGAACCCGAACTTGCGGGAAGTGTGAAAAGGAGGTGATCAAGTGGTTGGATGCAGGGATCATTTATCCCATTTCAGACAGCTCATGGTTGAGCCTGACACAGGTAGTACCCAAGAAAGCCGGCATCCAGGTAATAAAAGATGATAAAGGTGAACAAATTGCCACCCGAACGGTAACCGGGTGGCGAGTGTGCATCGATTATAGGAAATTAAATACCGCCACCTCAAAATACCATTTTCCATTACCATTCATTGATCAAATAATTGAAAAACTTTCGGGTCAAAAATATTATTGTTTTCTGGATGGGTATTTGGGGTATAATCAAATTGCAATCCATCCCGATGACCAACACAAAACCATGTTTACTTGTCCATATGGCACCTTTGCTTTTAGATGGATGCCATTTGGATTGTGTAATGCCCTGGCCACTTTTCAAAGATGTATGATGAGCATATTTTCAGACATGGTCGAGGATTTACTTGAAGTTTTTATAGATGAATTTTCCATTTTTGGCTCAACTTTCGAGTCTTGTCTTAATGATTTAGAAAAGGTTTTAAAACGATGTGTTGAGACAAACTTGGTTTTAAGTTGGGAGAAAAATCATTTCATGGTACAAGAAGGTATTGTGTTAGGTCATGTGGTGTCAAATAGAGGGATGAAGGTTGATCAAGCAAAGATTAGAGTAATTTCATCTTTGCCACCCCTGAAAAATGTCAAAGGGGTGAGATCGTTTTTGGGACATGCTGGATTTTATAGGAGATTCATTAAAGGCTTTAGTTCAATTTCAAAACCTTTATGTAATCTCTTATTGAAGGATGTCCCCTTTGAGTTTTCTGATGAATGTTTGCAAGCTTTTGACAGTTTAAAGGAGAAGTTAGTGCAAGCACCAATTCTGCAATCACCGGATTGGGCCAAACCTTTTGAAATCATGTGTGATGCTAGTGATAGCACGGTTGGAGCGGTATTGGGTCAAAGAGTGGACAAAAAGCCAGTGGTGATCTATTATGCGAGCAAGACTTTATCTGAGGCACAATTGAACTACACCACTACCGAAAAGGAGTTGCTTGCGGTGGTGTATGCTTTAGATAAGTTTCGTTCGTATATTTTGGGAAGTAAAGTTGTGGTGTACTCGGATCATAGTGCGATTCGATATTTGATGGAAAAGAAAGATGCAAAACGTGGTTGATTCATTGGGTGTTATTATTGCAAGAGTTTGATCTAGAAATCCGCGACAAGAAGGGATGTGAGAATGTAGTTGCGGATCACTTGTCTCGGATTACCCTTGATGGTGTTGATGATTCGATAGAGATAAACGAGAAATTTCCGGATGAGCAGTTGCTTGTTGTTTCAACCACACCGTGGTATGCTCACTATGTCAATTATTTGGCCACGGGGGCGATTCCGGAATTTTGGTCAAAGAAAGGAGGCAACAATTCATGGCCCAAGTCAAGCAATACATTTGGGATGAACCGGACCATTTCAAAGTTGGAGTAGATCAAGTTCTTAGAAAATGTGTGCCTGAAAATGAAGTGCAGGAGATTTTGAAACACGTCCATTCATCGGCATGTGGGGGCCATTTATTACGAATAATTCCGACAACTTCAGGAGAAAAAGAGGCATTTACCTATTACAGAGATGGTGCGATTTGATTTTTTTTATTACTCTCAGTCTTACGAGAAAAGAAATACGGGCTAGATAGATCTCACTACTTCTTATATCCCCTTATCTTTCAGGAGTATATTTATGTACTTGCTCATGATCATGGTTTAAATGGATCGATAGTTCTTCACTACTCATACAGGAAGGCCTCTCTTTCTGTATGGGGGGAATCCTTTATTCTCAATCAAGATGCCTCAACTGGATAAATTCACTTATTTCACACAATTCTTCTGGTCATGCCTTTTCCTCTTTACTTTCTATATTGGTGGTTCTAAAACGGGGTATAAGGTACTCATGTGTGGGTTTTATTGGCCAACGATTTTTAAGGATGCTAATGAATATGCTCGGCATTGTTTAAATTGCCAAAGAATACGGGGTATATCAAAAAGGAACGAAATGCCTTTACAACCCATTTTGGTTGTTGATATTTTTGATGTGTGGGGCATAGATTTCATGGGCCCGTTCCCAAAATCATGTGGGTACTAATACATTCTTGTTGTGGTTGATTATGTGTCAAAGTGGGTTGAAGCGGTTGCAACAAGAACTAATTATCATTCAGTGGTGTGTAAGTTTGTTCAATTCAACATCTTTTCAAGATTTGGGATTCCGAGAGTTATCATAAGTGATGGTGGATCGCATTTCAAGAACTTTGCATTTGGCAAATTGTTGAAGCGTTATGGTGTTAATCACCGAATTGCAACGCCTTACCATCCTCAAACAAGCGGCCAAGTTGAAGTTTCTAATCGACAAATTAAAGAAATTTTAATGAAGACGGTTAGGGTTGATAGAAAAGATTGGTCGATTAAGTTAGATGATGCTTTGTGGGCTTATCACACGGCCTACAAGACACCGATTGGTACCACTCCTTATCGGTTGGTGTATGGGAAGGGTTGTCATTTGCCAATGGAAGTAGCACACCGGACATTATAGGCAATTAAAAATGTCAATATGGATTACAATGAAGCCGGTGAGTTGAGGAAGTTGAAATTGAATGAGTTGGAAAAAATCCGGGATGAGGCGGATGAATGTGCTTCGAATTACAAAAAGAAATTAAAGAGGGTGCATGATGCTAAGATACGGAAACGAACATTTGAGGTTGGGAAAAAAGTGTGGCTTGATAACTCAAGACTCAAATTGTTTCTTGGAAAGCTTAAAAGCAAATTGATGGGCCCGTATGTCATCACAAGAGTCGGGAGGTTTGGTGATGTGGAGATTGAAGACATGCAAAGTCAAGTTAAACAAGTTGTGAACGGAAATCGCCTCAAACCATACTTAGAAGGGAAGGATGTGAATATGCTTGAAAATGACAAGGTGAGTTTCCTTCTAAGCTCACCGGATGGTTCCACCGCGTAAAGGTCCAGGTTTGTTGTATAGTGTAATATAACTTTTTTTCAAATTTATTTTTAAAATTACCTTTCTCGTTTGGAGTGTGTCTGATTCAAGTGTGGGGAAATTCTTCTGAATTTCTTCACCGCGTTGAGGACAACGAGGGTTTTTCATGGGGGGTAGGGTAATTTTTAATTTCTAATTTTTAGTTTTGTTATGTAAATACTTTGTTTGGGTTCGTTTCATGAAGTATTGAAAAAAAGAAATAGGTACACCGTGGACCATGGTGTTGACCGTGGCCCACGGTCAGCTCAGCATAAGCCACGGTGAAAGAGTCCTCCACGGTACGGTTTATTCTGTCCACCTTGGTTCAACTCAACCGTGGACCACGGTTCAGACCGTGGCCCACGGTGCGGGGTGTGCAGACCTGGACGACGGTAATTCAAGGTGTTAAAAGAATTTTTTTTTATGTTACAACAATTCACAACCAAATAATTCACCTAACATCTTCTTAAACTTCTTCTCAAACCCTAAAATCTTCACATCTCTTTCAATTAATCACCAAAACTTAAGATTGTTAACCCTATTTTGAGTGAATTTTTGAGAGGATTAACAACCTAATCCCTATTTCATTTAAATATTGAGTTTTAATCCGATTGTGAGGGAGTGGGAGTCCGAAAATTTCAAGAAATTTGGGGGTTCCTTGCTTGTTGTGAAAGAATACTAATTACTCATCCTACACATCAACCGAGGTATGTTCCTTGTCAATTTCTTTTATATATATTGCAATAATTGTTGAGGTGGTATTGATTTGAGCATACCCACTTGTTTGTTAGTTGTAATGGTTATACATTATAGTTGTGGATAGTGGATGAATGCTTGAAAGTTATGATTTCACATTAAAAAGTTGAAAAATTAAGCATTTATTGGAGTTTTGAGATATTGGTTAATTGAATAATGAGTTGATTATCCACAACCATGGTAACAAGAAAGTGTGGGGAGGAACATATTGAATTGATTTGGTTTGTTTTTTGTGGTTCTTGGGTATAGATGGGAAGAAACTCGGACAAAGGAAAGGGGAAGGCCACATCTGCTAGTGGCCGAGCTGCTCAAGCCAAGAGACAACATGTGCAAGAAGAACAAGAACAAGTGCAGGTGCAAATTCTGAAACCCGACTAGAGAGGTGGGGTATTATCAAGTTATGCCACGAAATGGCAACCGGGGTTGTTCAGGAATAAGCTGAGCAGTTTGAGAGAAAGGATGGAAGCTTTTATGTGTGAGAAGGAAGTGACCGACTCGGGTTTTGAAGCGTTTGGCGTGTTTAAAAGATTTGAAGCATTAGGGTGGGAATATGCCCTTCAGTGTTATGATGAAGAGAGCAATACGTTATATAATAGGGAGATCGAGGAATGGGTATCTTCCTTGAGGTGCCCACCATTTAAGAAGGGTTTGGATATGAAGTTAATTGGTACCATGGGAGGAATTCAAGTGGTGATGTCCTTTGAGACACTTAATCAAATTGCCTTGTTCGACAGCAAGCCATCCAATTCATATGTCTATCCATCGGTCAAAGATTTGTTTGAAAATCCCGACAAACATCCGCAATGGTTTAATATGTCATCATCCGTGTTGTAAGGAGGTAGAGGTACGGGGTCAAATTTTAGAAGGAGGGAGTTGAAGATTGAAGTTCAGTTGTTGATGACAATATGTTTATCCAACGTGGTGCCCCGTCGGAGTTATATTTCAGTGGTAAGAAACAGTGGTATTCCTGTTTTGGTCGCATTGATGTGTGGCAAGCCGCTAATTTCCTTCCGCTACTTAGCCATGCTTAACATATGGATAACTTAAGAAAGCAACAAGAGGAAGTTAATACCTCACTGCCGATTGATCACAGCGATATTGAAGCTTCATGGCGCCATTCCAGCAAGCACAGTTGGGATGAAGAAGATATTCAAGGAACATAAGTTGGATGAGTTGGGTCCGGGATGGACATATACAAAGGATGAGAGGTACCAGTACTTAAGGAATGAGAAGGTGAGATGGAAGGTATTGAGAGAAGATGTTATTCCGGAGACAGGTGACGCGTTAGAGGAAGAGATTGAGGAACCAAGTGACACAGAAGAGATGGAGACTGGTGGTGTTGGTAGTTCCCAACATGGGGGTTGGGATTACTCGAATGGATATGCTTCATATGACAAAAACTGGGCCCACATGGGATCACTTAATGATGTGGTGGAAAGGCATAGGCCTTCCACTTATGTCAATTGGCCGGAAGAGTCTCGGGCTTTATTTGACCACCAAACTTTTATGGGTGCATACCATGAAAAAGCTGAAAAGGAGAGGCATGACCATTTAGAGATGTGGAAACGTGCCCAAGCTTATGGGCGAGAGAACGAAACAAACATGTGGTATTTGGATGATAGAAATAGAAGAATGCATGATCAGTGGCATGTCGGTGAACCCGTTGTTCCAGATCCACCAAGTGTGGATTACACATCTCTCCCACCATATGACGGTTCAGTGCGCTATCCCGAACCACCACTGCATCATTCCATGTGGGTAGACCCGATGCAGTCAATGGCGCCACCACCACCATCATCTGGAGAAGGTAGTAGTAGAGGAAGTGGAGCATTCAATTTTGGTGAATTTTCGGACTTCATGACCTCCATCTTTGGGCCGCCACAACCGCCCTACTATTGATGAGGACTTCGTCATGTCAGGTGCACGTGTTTTGTATATTATTTATATACTTGATTATATTGTGTTTCGGTTTTAGTAATTGGGTGGAAGGGAGGAGGATGAAACACTTAAATTAGTGTTCGGGTAATGAAAAGAGGTGGTGTGCTTGTTTTCACTTCCTCAAAACCATACATTGGGGACAATGTATCCAAGTATGGGGATGGAAAATTTTTCGTTAAAAATATTCAAAAATTAAAAAATTAAAAAAAAGGACAATTGAAAGAAAAAACACCGAAAAGCGGTAAGATATCAGGGGTAAAGTTTTGGTCCCTTTTCATGATCATAATTCCCTCAAAGTCAAGTTTGCTTAGCTGTTTTAAAAATAAACAAGGTTGAGAAGTATTTTAGTCAAGGTTAGCATGCTTTAGGTATAATAACCCACATAACATATCCATATTCACTTGAGTATTGGGAAAATGAAAAGTGGTGATGGATTGGTTATTCTCCGTTAGAACTTATGCTATTAATGCATTTCGAGACCTTAGCTTAGCATAAGTGCAAAAGTGATAGAGGCAATTAGGTTAAAGCCTTGTCTGGATGAGCGTGAGTGTGGGTTTTGGGGGTTGGGCCTCATACATTACACATATGAGCATGGGCAATGAGAGTAAACCTATTTGGACTCATTCTTCTTATTTAATTAACCCCGATGTACGTTGTGAGACGATCCAGCTTGGTAGGTTTTTCTTTGTATGTATTTGTTTTGATATCAACCAATAGAAAGTAGTGGATTTCATATTTATGTGCAAGTTTAAGTTTATTTGAAAAAAAGAATGATGAGAAATATATATATATGCAAAAAAAACATAGAGAAAAAGAAGAAAAAGATTGGGATTCAATATCCAAAGTGATGTGTATTGAGATTGTGATACAAGTTGGCAGTGTATATAGTAGTTTATTTTATTGTTTATTTAATTTTGATGTAACAAGCCGGATCGGATCACGTAAATCACTTTCAATATTCCCATTCCATACCTTTACACCTGGCCCATTACAACCCGTTTTAAGACCTCTTGATTTGCATTTGTGTTAAAGCATGAATAGGTGGAGATTTGATGGTAGTACAAGCGTATGCAGGGAGAATTGAGTATTATTGAAATACATGGAACGATCACCGATAAGAGAGCTAATGAGTGACGGTGTGTTATGTGTGAATAAAAACCGAAAGCATGTTAAGGTTGACTAAAATTCTACGTTTTAAATATAATACTAAGTGACACTAATGCAAACCTCTAATAATGAGGGAATAGGGTATGAATGGGGACCTTAACTGAGCCGGGCATGTGGTTTGTTTAGTGGTTGTGTTTTGAAAGCAAGTGTGGTTCTAAGTGTTGCTTGGGGGCAAGCAACGGTTTAGTGTGGGAATGTGACGAGTGACCCTTCGGGAAACTCTTAATTGAACTAAAAGATATACATATACTTGCGGGAGTAAGTTAATTTCATGGAATTAGATAACTACAACGGTTTAGTGTGGGAATGTGACGAGTGACCCTTCGGGAAACTCTTAATTGAACTAAAAGATATACATATACTTGCGGGAGTAAGTTAATTTCATGGAATTAGATAACTACTGTTGCTCGGGTGATTGCAGGTTTGAGGAGTTAAAGGAGGACGTTACGAGATCATGGGCGAAAACAGTAAATAAATCGGAGCTAAAACAAGAGAGATATAAGGAAAACAAGAAACTAGAAACAAGCTCCACCGTGGACCACGGTGCACACCGTGGACCACGGTCCAACTGGAACAAATGATCCAGAACCCACCGTACCGTAGCATTTTCTGGTGACCGTGGCCCACGGTCTGGATCGTGGACCACGGTCCAATCGTAACTGCCGATTGTTCTTTTCTTTATTAGGCTGTTTTGGCTTCTTTTTCAATTATCTTTCAATTGGGAAGGCTTGTGGAGGATTTGTGGAGACAAGATCATTATCTTAGGTGTTGGAAAACATTGTTTAATGCTTTTGATTCGTATGTGGAAGACAATTGATGTGATGATGATTCATAAAACCATGAGTGGCTAACTCCATAGGTGATCATCTTGGATGTAAGGATAATTGATACACTATGTCTTGCTTTGATTTCTAGAATAATGACTTTGCAATGTTTGTTTGGTTATTATGGTGTTTGATTCATTGATTGTAAATTGTTTCTTGTATTTGATCATAACCTAAACCATATGTTCTTGGTGCCATAGGCAATCGAGATATCCTGGGAAGAATTAGGATTGAATATTAGTTAATTGATTATAGGGTAACTACCTTGCATTATATTAATCCAAGTACTTAGTTCCTTGTTATCACAAACAATTAATCAAACATGAACTATGTCTATGTAGTTCTTTCTAGTAAGCATGAATGATAGTGTTAATTGAAACCTGAAACCTAACACTTCCGCTTAATCAATTACAAGTCTTAAAAGTTGTTTTGCAAGTTTTTATTCCATTGTAGTCAATACAAAAAGCAACAAACCAAATCTGAATTTACTTTTTATGCAACTTTTATTTAATTTTATTTTCTGTTATAGCTACTAGTAAACACACATTTCACAAACTCCCTATGTTCGATACCCACTTACCACTATCTATTTAGTAGTATTTGGTTTATTTTTGAGTGAGTCTTCGACCTCACGTCAGTATTTTATCCTTTATATATATATATATATATGAACATAGTATGAATCCCTTATAACCCAACATAAACAATAGACGAAAGCTAAAACAAAGAAAAGGAAATCAACATAAAGTAATAGGGTCGAGGAAGAAAGAAAGGTAGTCGGTTGTTACGGTGGCACTAGACAGTTTCAAACGACCGTCCTCAAAGAACAAGTCATTTCTTGGAGTTCCGAAGAGCCGTTGTTGTGTCATGACTTTTGTGTCGAACTCCGACGATATTGCAACTCGCGACGAGTACCCCATGCCTCGAAGTTCGTGTTATCCCGACGTCACTTTGGGTTCCAATGGTTTAAACCCAGTACACGACATAGAATATAAGTGCTGCTCATTCAAGCTTAGGTGTGTAAACTCCAAGTACCAGTGAGAGGTAGGGGTTCTGCTTAAGTTATTATTTTTAAATTATATTATATGGCTTAGACCATAGTTGGGGGTATAGCCTGAACATTTATCAAATTTATGTTTACGTAAAGCTTTGTATATACAAAGGTTGTAGTTAAATTCAATGTTGTAAAACTCCCGAGTAGGCGGCCGAGTACTCCCCGATTACTCCCCGCCTAGATCGAGTACTCCCCGCCTCGGCCGAGTACTCCGTAGGTATTTTCCGAGTAATCCCCGACTACTCTCGAGTACTCGCAACTCCCCAGTCGACGGCCTAACGACTTTTACAACCTTGGTTAAAATATACATAAAGTTATATATATATAAGGGATATAGTTAAAATATTATTTCTTCATGACTAAGAAACATAAGATTTTACATACAAAGATTATAGTCAAATGACGTTTCTTCTTAAAGAAGAAACCTATTATAGATGCTTCTTCATGAAGAAGAAACTTAGCACATGATTGGTAATTAAACAAGAAGATTACAGGTCTAAATAATTTATTCAGACAAATGATCTATCAAGGTTTAAGGCTATCAAAACCAGACTAAAGGTCTGTAGCCGCATCAAGAGACGATCTAGATATTTATATAAACATATTTTATTATAGCTTAATCAGAATTCATTCACAAAGATTTTCAAACGAGATCACCACATCATTCTGAACAGACAATTACAGGTGAATACGCTAAACATTTTTTAATCAATCATTAAGATAAACAGGTTGTTTATCTTAAGAAATCAGTCATGTTTATATGAGATTACGTGATCTCTAAATTTAAGGGATTATGTGATCCCTAAGTTACATGGTATAAAATAAAAGTAACTCAGACCGAGTACACATGTGTCTAGATCCAAACGTATCTGTCTAGCCTATCAATCAAGGCTACGTGGCCGCAAGCCAGCAGTCATAACTAAAGTTCTCCAATGGGCAACAATTCCCGGAGACACTGGCGAAGATTTACTCCCCCGGCCCCCCTGGTTTTTCGCATAGTAGTATAAATTTACCCGTTTTCGCCCAAATTTTTTTATGCGTAGTGTAAATTTAGGCGTTTTCGGCCGAAAATTTGAGTCCGCCCCTCCAACGTTTGTGAATTTTTGTATACATTTTGAGCCCCCCCCCTATGGTGCCTTAGTCCAAGCTTTGTCACTGCCCGGAGAACCATAATTGTGTGTGTATGGCAAGTGGCATAAGTCCCAGAAATAAGAGACGTTTTTGCTGAGTATGTTCAAGAAAACTATTTTGTCAAACAAAGATTTATTAGATGTTTTAAACTCAACGATTCACCAACATATCGCTGACGTATTTTTCCCCCCATATTTCAGGGAAACAGATTTAGCACAGATAGCAAGGAATGATAGTCACTCATCAAGTTAGATGCTCGCTTATGGAGATGGCTCAGTTTTAATTATTTAAATATTGCTAGCAAGATCAAAACAAGGTTTGTAAACGAAACACTTGGATATTTATTATCCTAAAATTTTTCAAAATAAATTAATATTTTATTATAACTAAGTCTTTCGCTAAATAACCCGCAACTCTAATATATTTACAAAATATGTACCAACTATGGGTTACACGCCTAGGCCCTAAGTCAAGGTGTGACAAACAATATGTGTCTTTTATTAAAGTTGATGGATAGTGATATTTGTGAGTGATGAAGAAGTTGGTTTATAGGCTAATTAGATATTACGTGGGATTGTTGGTGCATAAATGTCAGTAGTTCATATGTCTAATGTCTGTAATCGAGTCTGTAATATTGTTTATGTATTTGTTTGTTTAAAGCGAAGTTGTTGACAAGTTCGCTTAGGCGAACTTGTTAACCAAGCGAAGTTGTTGACAAGTTCGCCTAGGCGAACTTGTTGAACGAGCGAAGTTATGGACAACTTCGCCTGAGGCGAAGTTGTCGTGTATTTATATAGGTTACGGATTACAGTTTAGGAGAAGTTCGAGTTCGTGTAATTCAGTGAGTCAAGTGACGTGAGGTCGAGAGTCTGTAAGTATCACGGTTTGAGTTATTAATATAACGTGAGTTTTGTTCGTATCGTATTCGTGTGTTTGTGTGCTTGTGTTCTACGTCCGTAACGATCTACACAGGGATTCCGCACCTGTGTATGTCGGGATATCTCGTGTGATCCCTCCAGGGAACCTACAATTGGTATCAGAGCTTTTGCTCGATTGTGTGGTTCGGGATATTCACGCGGGTGTAGAATTTGTCCCGTTTCGACTATTCGCGGGACGAGTTTTTGGTGTTGTTGCTCATTCTAGACTCCTACCAGTGTGTTCAAGTCTTTAAACCGTCAAAACGTCGTTAAAATCCGATTTTCAGATCTGCAGAAAGTTTAAGTTCGTCAGGCGAAGTTGCTGTTCATCAGGCGAAGTTGCCGTCAGGATACGTAGGGTTTCAGCGAAGATATAAGGAGAAGCGAAGTTATTTACAACTTCGCCTACCTCCTCAACTTCGCCTAACTCAGCGAAGTTCTCATCAAGTTCGCCTAGCTCAGCAAATTTTTCTTCAAGTTCGCCTACTTTCTAAGTTCGCTTACCCTAAGCGAAGTTATTCTCAACTTCGCCCAGTCACGCGAATTTAAGAAGGATCCAGCGAAGTTATTACTTAAGTGAAGTTATCCTTAACTTCGCCTACAGTACTGTTCAGAGGAAATTTTTTTTTTAACTTCGCCTACTCAGAATTTTTCGGGTTTCTTAGTCTTCAAGAAGGATGTCGTCGATCAACATTTCGGAGCTTGTTAAGATGGAAGTTGAAGCGGGGTCAGCTACAAAGGCCCCAAGGTTGCTGAAGGGAACCGATTTTGTCGCGTGGAAGGATCGGTTCATACAATACGTTAAGTACCAGGATGCGAAGATGTGGGTATGCATCCAAGATGGATATATTCCACCAGTCATGGAGTATGAGGGTCGAGACCAAATCAAGAAATACAGTAAAATGGAAGAGGAGGAGAAAAAGATGTATGAAGCCGAAAGTAAGGCTCATGCTGCAATCACAATGGCTCTTCCACAGGAGATCCTCCATACGTTCAGAAAGTATACATCAGCTAGAGAGATTTGGGAAGCTCTTGAGAACAGATTTGAAGGGAATATAGGTATTCGGGCTTCAAAGATAAAGTTGCTCAAAACTCAATTTTCAGTCTTTAAGTACTTGAAGAACGAATCTCTTGATGATATTATCACTCGATATTATCATCTAATGACTAAATTGAGTAACTACTACATTTCCTACCGAGAAGAAGAGATTGTAGAAAAGCTTCTCGATGCCCTCCCACCAAAATGGGAGATGTATACTGTACTGATGAGGGAAGACAAGGACTTCCCTACTTATGATCTTGAAACCACTGTCAACAAGCTCAGAACTTTTGAGCTTAATATGGTAAGAAAAGAAACATCTATGGATCAGGTTCAAGATCCAGGCATGTACGGTGCTAAAGTAAACTCCAATTCAAGTTCAAAGACTGATTCTGCCGCCTACTACTCGAAGAGCGAGTCGGGTGCCAAGTCTTCACAGGAGGGGCATGTGTCAGTAAACTCAAATAGGGATGTTTGCTTTGTTGCGGGTGGATCAAGTGGTACTCAACAGACAGCAAGCAAGATTAGTGGATCTTCAAGTTCCTCAAGCAATAATTACTCTAAGATGCCAATGAGCGTCAAATCTGCTGAAGAGCAGTTTGGCCTCTATGCTTCGTTTATTGCTTCATATGAAAACTATATTCAAGGAAAGGTGGTTGATCCAGCGATGCTGGATGAAGACTATGACCAGATCGATGCTGATGATCTGGAGGAAATGGATTTACAATGGCAGATGGCCATGATAGTGAGGAGAGTGAAGAAGTTTATGAGAAAGACGGGGAGAAAGTTTGTTGGTGGCAGGCCAGGGTTCGACAAGTCTAAGGTGAGGTGCTATAACTGTCAACAAAACGGGCACTTTGCCAAAGAGTGCAGAAACGAGCGAGTTGAACGTGGTCATGGCCGGTCTGCACAGCACACTGGGAGTAGTAAAGAAGTCAATGCCATGATGTCCAGAGAAGCAGGTGAATACAACTGGAACCTGCATTCGAATGAAACTAGTGAGCAGGCAAATATGGCTAAGGTTGAGAATGAAGAATGTGAGAAGATTACCGGAGAAGAGAAAGCTACTGGTAAGGAAAAAGCTTTCATGGCAGATAACAAGGATCAACTCTCCGAGGTAAGTTCTAAACCTATTTGTACTAAATGTGAGAATTTGTCTGAGCAACTTGCTACCATAACTGATCAGTATGTTCGTTTAGATGCTGAATTTAAAACTCTTAAAGAAGATCATCACTTTATGAAAGCAAGAGAAAACAGTTACAAAGTTAAAATAAAAGCGTGTGAAAAAGATGTTAAAAGCTTAAAAACAAAACTTGCTGAAAAAATTGAAGTAATTGATCTAAGTTATGAGGTTTTAGAAGAAAAGACGAAACTGATTGCTGAACGAGAAAAGCAGATTGCTGACCACCAGGTGAAAGTGGTGGAACTGAACCGAAAACTTGAGCAGTTCAGAAATTCCTCAGCTATTCTTGATCACCTTGTTAGTGATCAAGGTACCTCTACAAAGAGGGGAGGAATTGGTTATCACGAGGTTCCACCACCTTATAACCACAATTATACTTATAACCCTAGTGTTCAGAAATCTGTTGATTTTGAAGTTCCTCAGACAGTTCCAATCAAGGTTACGAGTAAAGAACCAAGTGTTAGTAGTGGCGAAACGAGTTCGCCTGTTTCAAGTGTGAAAATTTCTGTTACGAGTCCAGTCTCATCAGATTCGGATAAGTTGTCCGAATCGGGTAAGACAAAAGAGAAGGTAGTGTTACCCACTGGTGGAGAAAAAGATAAAACCTATAAAAAGAGTACTCCACTCAACCCGTACGTCCCACCTTATGTGAGACGAACGGCCGGTAACACAGCCTCGACATCCAATACAACCTTTGAAAAGAAATTGGAGTATAGGTGTTGTTTTAGGTGTAATAAGTTAGGACATCTTGTTGCAGATTGCCCTCTGACGCCGAAATTCAGAGGTGTGAGGCCTATTAAAACTGAGCGTAAGGCTAATGGTAATTTTAATACTGCTAAAAATGAAAACCCTTTAAAGTTCCGAAATGTAACTAATTCAGGTTTTCACAGAAACAAACCTCAGTTTAACAATGCTAATAACCAAACCACAAGATATAATACTTTCAATATACATAGGTTTGGAAGGCCTCACACTCAATTTCCAAGGAGATTTCCTAATAGGACTGACAGGAATTATCCAGATGCTAACTTTGGAAAGCAGAAGTACGGGATGTATAGATCCAAGACCAATTGGTCTTGGGTCCTAGATTCTAATCCTTTGCTTTATTGTGCAGGAACAGTTGAACAGGGCTGCCCACAGTCTTTGGATTGTAGATAGCGGCTGTTCCCGGCACATGACGGGTAACAAATACTTGTTGCACGACTTAAAACCTGTTCAAGGAGCGAGAGTTAGCTTTGCCGGTGAAAGTGGAGGCAGAATTACTAGAAAAGGAACGGTGTCCAATGGAAAAATGACTCTTGAGAATGTGAACTTTGTAGAAGAGTTGAAGCACAATCTGCTGAGTGTGTCGCAGATTTGTGATAAGGAGTATACTGTTCATTTCACGAAGAATGAGGCGATCGTGTTGAAGCCTGGTTTTCAGATACCAGACGAGTGGATAGTGATGAAAGCTCCACGTGATACAAATACTTATGTGATGGATATGAGGTCTACTGAAATGGCCACGGAAGAATCATGTTTAATGACGAAAGCAAGCGAATCAGAATCCGAACTATGGCACAGGAGGATGGGGCACATTCATCTTCGGAAGATGAACCACATTGTCAGGAATGGGCTTGTGATGGGCGTTCCCTTGAAAAGTTTTAACTTTGAAGACAAATGTATTGCATGCAAGAAGGGAAAGCAACACAAGAAATCTCATCTCACCAAGAAGGTCAACTCTATTGCCAGTACTCTAGAACTGCTTCACATGGATCTCTTCGGTCCCGTGAATGTAAAAAGTCTAGGAGGTACTTCTTACTGCTTGGTGATCACTGATGACTACTCGCGATATTCGTGGGTATATTTTCTGAAATCGAAAGATGAGACGGCTCAAATGGTGAAGAATTTGATTACCAAAGTTGAGAACGTCATGGGTAAAACAGTAAAATTCATCAGAAGTGACAATGGAACGGAGTTCAAGAATTTTGAAATGGAGATCTTCTGTCTTCAGAAAGGAATTGAACACCAATACAGCGCTCCGTATACTCCGCAACAGAATGGAGTGGCTGAAAGGAAGAACCGTACTTTAATTGAATGAGCCAGAACTATGCTGGCAGATTCGAAGCTTCCTGTGATGTTCTGGGCTGAAGCAGTTGCTACAGCCTGCTATGTTCTGAATAGAGTGTTAACCGTTAAGAGACTTGGTAAAACGTGTTACGAGCTTATGCATGGAAGGAAGCCCAACTTGAGTGGTCTTGAACCATTCGGGTCCCCTTGTTCGATCTTGAAGACAAATTCTAAATTTGGGGAAGTAGCCGATGAAGGAATCTTAGTCGGTTATGTTGTTGGTACTCCCAACAGACGTGTCTTCAATACTTCGACTTGCAAGGTGGAGGTGGTGTGTAACACCGACATCACAAGTTACCAACCGCCAAAACCAAGCAATGGACCTGCTGAGCTTTTCGACTATGTTAAGCTTTTTAAGTTTTTTAACATACCGGATTTGGAAATTTCTGAAGAAGAAGAAAGAGTTGCGACGAAGATGATACTCGATGAGGAAGAAAATCTATTGCAAAGACAGCTGATTGATAAATGTCAACCTTCCTCATCAAACACTATCGGTACCCCCTGCTGCCTCAGCTGAAGAAGAATTTATCAATCCTTTTCACTCTCAGCATGAAACAACCATTGATGAGATCTCTTCTAATTTGGGAGATAATTTGCATGTCGGTTCTGTTCCGACCACGAGAATTCATAAAGATCACCCTTTGGATAATGTGATTGGTGATGTGTCCTCAGGTGTACAAACGAGAAGTAACTTGAATGAACACACCTGTGTTTATACAAGCATTAAGGAGACAGGAATAATCAATGAATGCCTGTACACCTGCTTTATAAGCCAGATTGAACCGAAGAATTATCAAATGGCTTTAAAGGACAGCTCGTGGGTCGAAGCCATGCAAGAAGAGTTGGCTCAATTCGAGAAGATGGAAGTTTGGACTTTGGTTGAAAAACCAAAGAATGTGCATGCGATAGGCACAAAATGGGTGTTTAAGTGCAAGAGAGATGATAAGGGGATTATTATAAGAAACAAGGCGAGGCTAGTCGTTAAAGGTTTTAATCAATAAGAGGGGATTGATTATAACGAAGTGTTCGCTCCTGTCGCCAGGTTGGAAGCCATAAGATTGTTTTTAGCGTTTGCTGCTTATGAAAAGATGAAGGTGTTTCAGCTAGATGTGAAGAGTGCGTTTTTGAATGGGAAAGTTGATGAGGTTGTGTATGTTGAGCAACCTCCGGGTTTTCCTGACCCAGACTTTCCAGATCACGTGTACAGGTTGAGCAAGGCGTTGTATGGATTACATCAGGCACCTCGTGCCTGGTATTCAACTTTATCGGATTACTTGCTCGAGAATGGTTTTGAAAGAGGGAAAATTGATAGCACGTTGTTCTTCAAAAGAGATGGAAGCGACTTCCTGCTGGTACAAGTCTACGTGGATGACATTATATTTGTTGCGTCAAAAGTCTCCATGTGTCAGGAGTTTGAAGCCGTCATGAAGAAAAGGTTTGAAATGAGTGCTATGGGTGAACTAACTTTCTTTTCTAGGATTGCAGGTTGATCAGAAGAAGGACGGGATGTTCATTCATCAGACGAAGTATGTTCATGATGTGCTCAAGCGCTTCAAGATGGAGGACAGTTCTCCATATGATACTCCAATCTGCGTCAATCACAAATTGGGTGCTGAAGTAGACGGTGATGCAGATGTGGACCCAACTCAATATCGGGCAATAATAGGTTCTTTAATGTACTTAACTGCATCTAGGCCTGATATAATGTTTGCTGTTTGTCTTTGTGCACGTTTTCAGGCAAATCCAAAGGAATCTCATTTGAAAGGTGCAAAGAGGATACTGCGGTATCTCAAGGGCAAGCCGAAGCTGGTACCCGAGAGGAGGAGACTTGGAGCTGGTCGCTTACACAGATTCTGATTATGGAGGGTGCAATCAGAGTCGGAAGTCAACAACTGGAGGATGTCAGTTTCTTGGTGGCAGATTGGTGTCGTGGCAATGCAAGAAGCAGACTTCAGTCGCAATTTCAACATGTGAGGCAGAATACATGGCAGCATCCAACTGCTGCTCTCAGGTTCTTTGGATACAACAACAGTTGCCCGACTATGGTCTGAATTTCTTACTTACTCCTATTTGCATTGATAACACAGCTGCTATCTCAGTAACTAACAATCCCGTGAAACATAGTAAAACTAAACATATTGACATACGTCATCATTTTATACGGGATTGTGCTGAGAAGAAATTGATTGTGCTTGAAAAGGTGGATACGCTTGATAATTTCGCTGATTTATACACTAAAGCGTTTGACAAATCCAGATTTCAAAACCTTATTGAACTGAATGGGATGATCAATCCCGAGTAACCATGCTTTTCTTGTGATATTTAAAATATATATATATATATATATATATATATATATATATATATATTTGGAGTTATTGAAACATATTAGAGATGACAATATCAAGACTTCACAATCATTGAGTAAGAGAGAAGAACGGGAAGCAGATTAAGAATACTTACAAACTTAATCAGACACTATGGGTCGAAGTCAATTCAGGGTGACTTGGGGAAAGCCAAATACGCTTTGAGGATAGATAGGAGGCATCAAAATCTCTGAGTTGTTGCCCACTTAAATTTTGAGGCATAATTGAACCTAAATCGTATCACAGAAACGATGAAAACCATCTTAAGTATATTACCTGCTTACAACCTGTCTCTATATGTTATAATACAGCTAAACACGGATCTATGTGACAGTCACGTAATTAGTATGATTCCTGTTCGGATCTTTTCTAAAACGTGGCAGTCCCTAACTAGACTGAAATTTGATCCCTTATACTTTAAATTTTTAAAGTTTTTGTACTTAGATAGTCTTATGATTTTTTAACTGGTTACTTAGAATTGATCATGTCATTTATTTCTTAAAGGAAAGTTTTATAACTTAATTGGTAATATGTTAAACTTATAAGGTTAAATTTTGTAAATATATAGGCGATGTTGTTGAACAGGCGAAGTTGTGGATAACTTCGCCTAGGCGAAGTTATCCGTAACTTCGCCTGTATAACAGAGCCCCTATATAAAGGTTTTTAAGGGTCAACAGTGTTCATTACCAGCGAACTTATTCAATCTTTTCCGGCGAACTTACTGATTTTCCGGCGAACTTATCGTTTATTTCGATTCCGAGTTATTTTTCCCAGATTTCATTAAGTTCAAGGTTCGAGATGTCAATTTATCGTCTAGATAACCTTAACATCATGTTTTCCGGATTCCTTAATCACGAAAACATCAACTGCACGTTGTTCCATAATCCTCACTGTCGCCGATTCAGATTCAGGCGAAGTTAGGGTTTAGGCGAAGTTATCCGTAACTTCGCCTGAAACTTAAGTTCGCCTGAGGCGAAGTTATCCGTAACTTCGCCCGAAGCTTAAGTTCGCCTGAGGCGAAGTTATCCGTAACTTCGCCTGAAACTTAAATTCGCCTGAGGCGATGTTGTGATGAGGCGAAGTTACCATTAACTTCGCCTGGATCATTTTTACTTAATATTAATTAGACGAACTTAAAGCTGAAGCGAAGTTGTTCCCAACTTCGCCTCATCTTTAACTTCGCCTATACAGTCTTTATCACAACTTCGCTCATGGTAACAAAGCGAACTTGTGCTATGTCTTTATGTTGTTCTAACTTGGTTCGTTTGTTGCAGATATGGCTACAGTAGCTGGTGCTGGAGGTGCAGGAGGAGACGATGGTGACAATCAGAGACAATTTTTCCTGGGTCACAATATGTACATCACTTTAGACCCGGAGGCGAGCGGTGTGGACGATTACCGCGAGATCATAACTTTCCTCCTACGCTCGAGGATATTTCATGCTATCATGAACACTCGGCCGATATCTCTACCAAATATCGAAGACTTCTGGCAGACGGTAGAATACGACTGTCGTGTTGAGCCCCCGGTCATGCGAGCGACTGTGAACAATCAACAAGTTCAGTTCAATTCTGAACAGATTCGGGTGGCATTACGGTTTGGAGAAGAGACGAGGGACGACCCAACTGAGTTTGTGGCTCCGTTTCGTGATGGAGCGTTTCTCCGAATGGGCTATTCTGATCCATTAGGCGATTCACAGAGACGGAAGGTTTTTCTACTTGGACAGTGGCGCTTCCTTATGCACGTCATGATAGTTTGCATGTCAGGAAGGAAGGCGGGCACTGACGGTATGGGTGCGACCATGCAGTCCGCAATGACTGCACTGACTTACAATAAACGCTATAGTTTTAGTCAGATGGTCTTTTACGAGATTGACAGACAGAGAAGGGCGATGTCTCGGGAGCGGGTCATTATGTACCCACGTTTTATACAGATGATATTGAACCATGTGGCTCCAAATCTACCTCAGAGACGACCGATAAGATACGTGGAATCTGTGAGCAAACGTATCTTTGCTCAATGCCGCACTTCGAGTGCGAGGAGCAAAGATACGTATCAACGAGTTGTGTCGGTGTGTCGGTGTGTGTTAGAGAAGGAGTGCACGCGTGAAGATACAGGATTACGAGACAAGAGCTGAAAGATCAAGATATGAAGCTACTGCCAAGGGGGAGTCTGTTGGTGCATAAATGTCAGTAGTTCATATGTCTAATGTCTGTAATCGAGTCTGTAATATTGTTTATGTATTTGTTTGTTTAAAGCGAAGTTGTTGACAAGTTCGCTTAGGCGAACTTGTTAACCAAGCGAAGTTGTTGACAAGTTCGCCTAGGCGAACTTGTTGAACGAGCGAAGTTATGGACAACTTCGCCTGAGGCGAAGTTGTCGTGTATTTATATAGGTTACGGATTACAGTTTAGGAGAAGTTCGAGTTCGTGTAATTCAGTGAGTCAAGTGACGTGAGGTCGAGAGTCTGTAAGTATCACGGTTTGAGTTATTAATATAACGTGAGTTTTGTTCGTATCGTATTCGTGTGTTTGTGTGCTTGTGTTCTACGTCCGTAACGATCTACACAGGGATTCCGCACCTGTGTATATCGGGATATCTCGTGTGATCCCTCCAGGGAACCTACAGGGATTCAATTAGTCATCACTGGTAAAGGTGGACACAAAACTCGGTTAACCGATTTATAACCGGTTCGTACCGGAAAAGGTGAATGGTTAGTAACCGGTCTAGTACAAACCGGTTTTTAACTTATCCTAACCGTCGATTAGAAATCGGTTATTCAATTTCCCCCTTAAAACCGGTTAGTAACCGGATTTTTAAAAACCGGTTAATAACCGGCTAACCGGTTATTGACGTTGAAAAGTGACAGCAGCTACAGGCAATGTTTTTTTTATCGTTGGGAGCGGTCTAGAGACCGTTTTACTAGCATAAATAGGTATTGGGTGTCTTGGGTTGATTACACTACTTCCCGAGCTCTCGAAAACGAAAAAAAAAACCTCGCAAAAACCGAACTCAAAAATCGCTTCAAAAACCTCAAAAAAAAATGGCAACACTTGAACAACTTTGTGGTTTAACCATCAAGAAGATTGTTTCAACAAACCGAGACAAAACCCTCTGGGCTAGTTTCAACAATTATGAAATGTCGAACAGATCATTTAAGGCTCGGTGCAAAAAATATGGAAAATTTTACGCATCCAAATTTAACTACACTTTAAGGCTTCACCTTCCAATGGCTGAAGTTTCCCAAACGGCTTCTGATGCTCGGCCTTAACTTGCAGACATGTCAAACACTTACTTACATACTGACCCACCTCAAACTTCATCGCAGGCCACCAATAATTCTTTTTCAAGTCTTGGTACATCTTGGTCGCGCCCGGATGAATGGAATAGCGCGACTTGTTCGCCTCATCTAAAATTTTACCTCTGAAACCTCCATACCTCGGTACCCATAAACGCCCATCCTTATACTTCACCCCCATCACCGACGTCTTCCAACAACTTTTCCTGACCCCAAATACGCTCTGACATAATCCATTCCACCTGCAACGCTTCATTCTGTACGTTGGCTATTTGTTTCAAAATGTCGGGTTTAAGGATGAGCTGGTAAGATTTTACACGAATCGGCTTCGGTCTCTCCTTCCGGCTCAATGCGTCAGCCACCACGTTAGCGTTACCTAGGTGGTACATAATCTCCAAATCATAATCCTTAATCAACTCTAACCATCGACGCTGGCGCATATTCAATTCCTTTTGTCCAAAGAAATACTTTAAACCCTTATGATCGGTATAGATAACGCAGGGAACACCGTACAAATAATGCCGCCACAACTTAAGTGCAAACACAACGGCCGCAAGCTCCAAATCGTGAGTAGGAAAATTCGCCTCGTGAGGCTTCAACTGCCGTGAGGCATAAGGGATGACTCGACCTCGCTGCATCAAAACACACCCAAGCCCCTGATAAGAGGCATCAGAATAAACCACCAGATCGTCGGTGCCGTCAGGTAGAGCTAAAATCGAGGCATGCCCTGTTCTTCAACTCGAGAAAATCCTCCTCCTGCTTAGTCCCCCAAATGAACTTAACACTCTTCTTAGTCAACCTGGTCAGTGAAGAAGAAATTTTCGAAAAAATCGGGAATAAATCGGCAGTAATACCCCGCCAAACCCAGAAAGCTACGGATTTCAGATGGAGACTTAGGAGACTGCCATTCATTCACGGCTTCCACCTTTGCAAGATCAACCAAAATACCACTTAGGTTAATAACATGAACCAAGAACTGAACCTCGCGTAACCCAAAAAGAACACTTAGAAAATTTCAAATACAACTTGTTCTTTCGCAGAGCTTCCAAAACTTCCGTGAGATGACCGGCGTAATCGGATTCGCTTTTGGAATACACAAGGATGTCGTCGATGAATACAATAACTGAACAGTCGAGCATCGGCCTACAAACCCGGTTCATAAGATCCATGAACGCGGTCGGTGCGTTGGTCAAACCGAAAGACATCACAAGAAATTCATAATGCCCATACCGAGTGCGGAAGGCAGTCTTAGGAATATCTTCCTCCCGAATCTTCAACTGATGATACCCGAACCTAAGGTCGATCTTCGAGAACCAACTAGCTCCTTGGAGCTGATCAAATAAGTCGTCGATCCTTGGGAGCGGGTACCGATTTTTAACGGTGAGCTTATTCAACTCACGGTAGTCAATGCACATCCGCATGCTACCGTCCTTCTTCTTAACGAACAAGACCGGGGCACCCAAGGCGAGATGCTCGGTCGAATGAAGCCCTTTCCGAGCAAGTCTTCCAACTGGGCCATAAGTTCTTTCATCTCATTCGGTGCTAGACGATAAGGGCTCGAGCAACGGGTTTTGCGCCCGGCACAAGGTCTATCTGTAACTCGACCTCGCGGTCCGGCGGCACATCTGAAAAATCATCTGGAAGTACATCCGGGAAATCCCGAACAATAGGAACATCACCGACGGTAGCCACCTCGGTTTTCATATTTATAGCATACGCCGGATACGCCCCGCAACCCCACCGCATCAACCTCCCCGCTTTACGCATAGATATGATGAGTGGTGTCGCACCATTCTGATCACCGAAGATAGTGATTTGGGTCCCATCCGGGGCCCTCAGACGAACAAGCTTCTGACCACAATTGATTTGAGCATCAACACTCGCGAGACAATCCATCCGAGCACCACATTGAAACAACCAAGCGGCATCAAATACAACCGCACCAGAAACCTATTCCCAGATAACTCGATGGAACAACCCTGAATAGCCCTAGACACGGACACGGATTTTCCTACGGCGACCTCAACCTCAAAAACATCGACTACGCGCTCGGGTGATTGATTCAACGAGGAACAGAAAGCGGTAGACACAAAACTTCTACTGGCGCCCGAATCAAATAAGACTGGCGCATGTAATTCATCAAGTAGAAAGGTATCTGGGATAACATTACGCTCCTACTTAGCTAAACAGTTGCACATACATTCTTGAAGGAACGAGAAATTTAAGCGGTCAAGTACCAAGGAACCCAGAGTGACAGCATGCTACGCCTCAGCTAAACAAGTACGTGCAAAGCGTTCGAGAGGATGGGAAACGAACAGGAGAATTTAGGGAATAAGATGAACTTTAACGCTAACGACTCGAGAGTTAGCCAAATCCTATCCCTACAAAGACGGAACCCTAACATAGTCAGACGCAAGTGGTATTTAGAACATGGAAGGTAATGGTAAACTGCTAATAACGTTGATCAAGTGTTATTAGTCGTTTACTTCACCGGCCCGTCTTAAGCACCCCCTGCCCCTAACCACATTAGCATTCTATCTAACACTTAAACAGTTAATCACATACTAGAAACTTTAAAATTCAAAGGAATGACTAAACAATTTAAAGTTACCTCTTGGCGTGCAGCTACTCGCGGTGGGCATACTAGTTTCTTTCTTACAGTTCGAGTCCAAGCATTCGGAGATGCTCGGATCCCTCGAACCATGGCTCTGATACCAACTTGTAAGGCCCCGAACCCCGGGAACCCCACAGTTGGTATTCATACAAAATACTTAATAAAAGATTTAAACTTAAAAACGGTTTCTTCCATTAAAACAAACATCACAGAGTGTAAATTCAGCGGAAAACATAAATAGTGAAGTAAGTTCCCTAAAACCCGGGAATTTTGCCCAAAACCAAATTTCAAATATAATTCATGAAACTATTTAAAATAAAATTGTTCAAAATACATTCTTCTATCCACGTATGCCCTTCACCGTCCAAGTAGCTTCGTGCACGTCCAAGCGATAAGACATCCTCTTCCTAACCTGAAACTCATACTAACATGCACACAAAGTCAGCTTGAGCTGAGTGAGTTCAAGTTTTAAGTAAATAATATCAGTAATAACAATTTTGATAGTCATACCAAAAGTTTAAAAATAAAAAGAGTGCATCCATTAAGTCATCATTACCGAAGACTAAACATTCTCATACATACATATACAAAATATATATATACAAACATCCTTTCAAGTACATCCCTATATATATAACAATATATATATATATATATAACATTCACGTATAACATCAGGGTCAAGCAAACGTACAACCCAAACACGTAACATCAGCACATGCAAACACAAAGTAGGCATACGCAACATCAGTAGTCGAAACGACTACAACATCGCCAAATATAGGCCAAACAATAATGTGTATATATATATATATGTATATATTTTTAACATCCCAAGGCCTACCATATACTAGCAAGCCTATATAAAATCGTTTAAAACATTTCATCAAGTAAGAAAAACACTTAGGTGTGCATGCTAGCCCAAAATTTAAAAGAGTTAACTAGGGGGCATCATGAACTCACCTGAAATCAATCGAACACCTGCAACGAGCTAGAGAATCCCTAAGTGCACAATCACAAGCAAGGGCCTGTAAATTATACACAACGCGTTACTAAACTAGACCGTAAGAACACTCTTACCTAATGGGCCGTTCAAGCCCAACACTTTGGCCCAAGGCCCAACACTTGACCCAATTACTTTACCTCAGCCACTAAAATCTTTCAACTAACCAAATCCACCGGTTAAGCCTAAAACGAACTTATCGATTAATAACGAGTAAAACGTGTAGATTTTAGCATGCGAAGATGCATTTAATTACATAGGATAACCTTTGAAATAAATTATTAAATTTTTACCAGACTTTAATAAATGACTTAGGTTTATAAAAATATATTTATTATATTTTTCTATATGACACAAAAATTATAAAAATTCCTCCAACACAGCAAGGTACGTGCAGCTATTTCAGTGCGCAACAAAATGGTTTTATTTTTATAAAATTCATTACCAAACCAAATTAAACGATTCCAACTGGGTTTGGTTCCTAACTCAAAATACTAACTTCTAGAAGTGGAACCAACCAATTTGGGCCTGTCCAAAAAAGGTTATGACGTCGGGAAGACAGACCAGAATCCGTCATCCCGCTTCAGCTTTAACACTCGATTTTATAAATTCATAAAAACCATTCAAATCTCGTCAAAAAATTACGTATTATACCTTTCTGGAAACTAGACTCAAAGTAGAACATCATGGAATCAAGAATCGATCAAAAACAATGGATTATCATCGCGTTACAGACCCTACAATAAACGTATACGAATCTGTCAGCAACTGTTATCATCAAAACTCAACCTTAACGACCAATAAGCGCGTTAATATGATCAATTAAGATGTAAAAGGCATGGGGAATCATAAAACCGATCTTGAATTGAAGTTTTCATAGCTGAAACTTGGCTGGGCAGAAGAAAAACGAGCAGGGGGGTCTTGAGGTCCAATCGGCTGCTAGAAAGGGTTAGGGGTTAGGGTTTATTTGTTTTATGAAATAAAATAGTTACATCCAAGTCCCTCCAAATTGAAGTGTAAGGCAAAATAGAAGGAAAAGTTAAGTTCTTTAACGTACCGGGATAACGTAAAGGCTTCCGAGAAACGTCGGATAAATCTCGAGAATTATACATACTCTACAAGCTTTAATTCTTGAAACCGGAATTAACGGGCGTTACAGCACTACTTTAAAACGCGATTGTTTTAAAAAATGTGGAAAAAAGCTTTAAAATATTAGTTTGGGTTTCGAAAACTTAAAAGCCGGTGTTAACTTAACTACCGCCGTTTGGTCAGCTCCACACGGTATACCATTTTCGTATCTATGTGTTACCGCGCATTGGGTTAATCCTGACATGTGGCAAATGATGAAGCGTATGATCGCGTTTGAGATATTTAGTTATCCTCACACCGCCAAAACTTGTTTTATATTTTAGATGGTGTTATACAAACATATAATTATAAGACAAGCTTCTTTCCATATTATTTGATAAGTAGTCAAATAATACCGCCGCGGTTGAAAAACTAAAACTAAAATACCAACCAATTTGTGACAATGTTTTTTTCATACTCGATGTGTCGCACATATCATTAACTTGGTTGTGTAAGACGGCTTAAAAGTTAAGCAAATAAAAAGGTTAACCGAACGTTTTAGAATAATGTTAACCAAAATTTTTAGAACTAGTAAGCAAAGATATACAAGATATTTGTAATTGTGTATCGAAACAAATTCCATCACTTTAGGTCCATATTTCGACGTGCCTGCTAGGTGGAATTTGACTTGGTTAATGCTTGATAGCGGGATAAAACAAATACCGACTTTGGAATTAGTTCATGACAATCTTTCTAAGAAACGAAAAGTTAAGGCATTTTCGTCGAACGGTTGGGAAACGATTACAAAGTTAAGCGAGTTGCTTAAAGTTTTTAAAAATGCAACCACTTATTTGTCAGGAGTTTATTACCAGACGAGTTCGCTAGTTCTTCATCAAATTTGGTTAGTTTGTGTTAAAATAAACAATTTTGAATATGTCAGTCCAGTGTACGATTATATGATAGCTTCAATGAAATTAAAATTGAGAAAATATTTTGAAGAATTGCCGGCGGTTTTTACTTGGGCCGCCGCGTTAAGCCCGACTTTAACCGTTACCGGGGTTGAAACTTTAATCGAAAAAAATTGTCTGGGCTTTGGATATGCATTTAGATGACCATAATTATGCATCAAAACGAGTGAGAAAATTTAATACTTATTTAGAAAACATGTTTGAATATTATGTTCTTAAATATGGTTCTACATCGAACGTTCGACAATCAATGGGTTTTGGAGAAAGCTCGTCATCAAGTAACCCAAACATAAGTTTGTTTAATGATATAAGAAACGATAAAATTAAAAAAGCTCGTGGTAGCGCACCAAATAGAGAGCTAAGCCAGTATGGGGCAACCGATTTTATGTCCACGGCAAATGATTTTAAAAACTTTGGCTAACACCGGAATCGTTGGAAAGGTGCATTTGCTTAAAAGACCATTTGAATGCGGCAGATTGTATCCAACATGTATCTAATCTTGAAGGAGTGCTTGAGTAACCCAAACATAAGTTTGTTTAATGATATAAGAAACGATAAAATTAAAAAAGCTCGTGGTAGCGCACCAAATAGAGAGCTAAGCCAGTATGGGGAAACCGATTTTATGTCCACGGCAAATGATTTTAAAAACTTTGGCTAACACCGGAATCGTTGGAAAGGTGCATTTGCTTAAAAGACCATTTGGATGCCGCAGATTGTATCCAACATGTATCTAATCTTGAAGGAGTGCTTGATGTTGAAGGAAAACTACACAAAGAAGAAGTAGCAATGGGTGCCGCACAACCACTAACCGCGGAAGAACAAATGTATAATGATCCAGTGCGATCGAGTAGTCCCGAACTGGATTGCGAAGACCCATTTAATGTAGACGACATGGATATCAAAGAATAAAATCATTAAACGATGAAGCCGAAGCCTGAAAGGAAGAATAAAACAATAAACAGAGAGAATAAACAAACGAAGTCAACGTCACGAAGATTATAAACGTTTATTTTCAAGTTGTTTATGTATTATTTTGAAGCAACGGTTATGAAAATGTTGAAAGTGTGTAAAAAATCAATCAAAAACAAGTGTTAGTTTTTTTGTTCTGATTTTTCCAGTTTTTTTCTATTTTTTCCGATTTAAAAATAATGGTTTTTTTTAACCGGTTAGTGGTTAATCCGTCCGAGTATTAACCGAACCCGGTTAGGGTATTCCTGGTGAATAATTGGGTACTACCGACCCGATTAACTAGTCAACCCGGTTAATTCCCGCAAAAAAACAAAAAGCGATTAGCAAAAAAACCGGTTGTTGGTTAACCGCTTTATGCACCTCTAATCATTGGATTGCAATCATTTGTTGGGCTAGAAATAAATTAAAGATGGCGCATGATAATATTATTTGGTGGGCTTAAAAGGTCCAAAAGTGAAATTAAAACGAAACGGAACACCGTCTTCGAGGGGAGCGTTGGGTTGATTATTAACGGATAATTTTATTTGTGGTATTTATAAACACTAACAATAAAATATATCGAGGCAATGAGCTGGTGGTAGAATGGTAAGGGAGAAACTTGGAGTTTCATGTGGTCCAAGTTTGATTCCTGCCCCTATCATTTAGTTTCGTGATGATGAGAGACTAGGTGACTAGATGGCGTTCACAAGTTGGATGCTTGAAAATAACGGGTTTATCTCATTCCTCGGATCGAAAAATGAGTGTATCATAATATAATGAATTTAGTTAGTAGCTCATTTGAAGGATTTTCTGACAATTTGAAAAAAAAAGTAACATATATGGTGTAAGCTAGAAAGCTAAGACGGTTCAAGAAAGGGTGTGAATACAAGAAGAGTTTCTTTTATGAGGATTAAGCAGGTTTCGAGGACGAAACTTCTTTTAAGGAGGGTAGACTTGTAACGCCCGCCATTTTAGAAATAATAAATAAAGAAATATTTAAATAAAGTTTATTATTTAATTATCGTATAATAAATAATGAAATAATATAAAGGATGGTAGGCTTTAATGAAAATGGAGTTAGAATAAGGATATGGACTAATGAGTGTTTTGGGTCTAGGGTCCATGGGCTTAGGGTATAAATACCCCTTAAACCTCTCCAAAACCCTAGATCTCGCACCTTCCATTTTTACTAACACACACAAGCACTCGTCCTAATTCCCGGATCCAAATCCGAGCAAAACCAGGACGAATTCGTGTTCCATCGTTTTCAAACAAACAAGAACGTTCAAGATCTAAACCCATCCTAGGTATGTTTTAAAATAAAAGGTTTGCTCATTTATGGTCGACTCGTTTAAAAAATTCTAGATCTAGCTAAAACAGGACCTTAAAATCGATAAAGGTTCGAACTTTATCATGGACGAGCTAGATCTTGGTTGAGTATGATAATAATATGATAGAAATAATAATAATAATAATAATAATAATAATAATAATAGCAGCTGCACTGCTATGCTTGCTGTTGTAGTAATAATAAATAATAATGTAACAATTTTATTAATACATATAACAATAATAATAGATATAATAATAATAATAATAAATTTAAGAACAACATCTCTAGTGACAAAAGAAAGAGAGAGAGAGAAGAAAAGAGGAAAACTCATGATGATCAGTTAATTTGTGTATAAAAGGTTGTAAAGATAAACATTAAACACACACATGTTGGCTGGGTGGATAAGACACAAGCATGGGAGTTGGGGAATCCGGGTTTGAATCCTACCCCTTGCAACCTATTTTTAAAATGCGATTTGGGCATGCAATCAGATCAGGATGCGACTAGAATGTGCCTGGTATGCGAAGCGAATGGATCTGGGCTGGCATGCGATGCGAATGGAGGTGGGCCGTGCGATGCGAATGGAGGCGGGCCATGAGACTGGATTGGGTCCTTATGCTATTATGACCTGTTGGGCTGATCTAGACAAGCCCGAGAGCTAAGTAAGCCAATTCCCTAACTTATCCAAATATGATCCAACAAATAAACCAAACTAACCAACCTCGTCACCTCTGTAGGTCACGATACTATTTAAAGACAAGTTAGCCGATAAAGGAAAGATAAATATGTATACACCTATATTAAATTAAGAAATATATATATATATATATATATATATATATAATGAATGAAGTAAATATAATAATTGAATAGTATGAGCATTAATTGAAAGGAATAAAAAGATTTTAATAAAGAACGTCGTTAAAGAAAGTAATCCCGCTAGATTCGTTAACTCAAACAAGCCTAGCCTATTACGTACGCTAGATGACTAAAGTACAAGTTTAATTGGTTCTGCTAGCTAGTTAGTTACACGGTTAATTAACGAATATATATGTTAAACAGTTAGCCGTGCACAACTAAGGAAAAGAATTACCATTAGCGCTGCACATTACAGGATCCAGGTGAGTTCTAGCCCATTTTTTCCTTTAAATGTTTTTGGGGCTGTATGCATACTCGTATATGAAAGAATAGATATATATAACTTTAGTTAATGACATATATCTTGTAAGAATGTATCTAAATATATATTTGAATGTTTGATTGATAGCTGATAGAATAGAAAGAGTTAGGGAGCAAACTCTACTAATGCATGCGTAGAATGTTATAGAAATATAAACGAGTATGAATGTTGTGTATAGAAGAATGTGTATACGTTCATGCGTAGAGCCTTCGGGCCTCATGCATGCACAATAAGTTAGGATGACAAATCCTCTAACTTTATATGGCTCGGTTACGAGAAAGGAAGGCTCGGTTATGAGCAAGGATAGAAGGCTCGGTTATGAGCAATGATAGGAGGCTCTGTTACGAGCAAGGAAGGCTCGATTATGAGCAAGGATAGGAGGCTCGGTTATGAGTAAGAGTAGGAGGCTCAGTTATGATCAAGCGCATAGGAATATAGTTATGAAATGATTGATGGACAGACATAGAGAAAGTAAACAAAGATTATAAAGTTATGCTTAAATGTATGAAAGATGTGATGTATTTACAAAGCGTGTGTTCTGAAAAGTAAAGAAACGTTATAACTCAGCGTGTAGCTTAATTTTAGTATGCATGCAGGTATTATGATGACGTGGCAAGCTTGAGGCGCGTACGAGTCTATCCATATTGAAGATCTAGTTAGAGTTAGAGGTATTTTGTAAAAGTTTAAATTTTCTGCGATTTGTATAGACTTCAGCTGTAACAAACTATGTTTGTGAGTAAATCCAACATCGAATGTAAGGCTACCAGGCTCGGGGCCTTACTGGTTGGTATTAGAGCGAAAGTTTGAGAGATTTAAGCATCGTTTCATGCTTAGACTCAAACAGAGAATGAGACCAAAGAATAAAGACAATATGGATAGCCGTATGCCACTCAAGCAAGCTAAATACGTAAATTTCCTTATGTATAACGTAGGGATAAGTAAGAAGGTTAAATGAATTGTTAGAGGTAGGATTGCTTGTTTATAATTGAAATGCTTGATTTTCTAACTGCCTTAAGTAGAACCAAGCACAAGTGAACTCACGAAAGGAAGGGTATAGGACACGAAGAGTAACGTTAGCTGCTAATCCCAGCTGGCCACTGTTACTACCTGCAACCTTACTATCCTTGTACTAAATAGTTCCTCACATGACGATGTTTGTGTTTTTCCTTTAGAAATCAGATGGCTGGTACTAAGACTACTAGACAAGGAGGACGCAAGGGACGCCGTGGTAGGCCACGTGTTAACCGGGTGCCCTCCGAAGAACCGACTACTAAGCCCAGTGTAGAAAAAAGCATAACTGTGAGAGAAGAAGATTATCAGCTAGACCCTGCTATTCAAGATACAATTACTCAACCTGTTGCTGCCACCGTGAAGAATCTCCAACCCGACAAATCTACTGAAAGCCGTACTAGGACTGTTGAGAAGACTGGGGAGAGTAGTAAGAAGGATATTGAGACTGAGAATGAGGCATCAAGCGAGGAACGTTATGTGAAGATGAAGGAAGGGAAGAGAGGCCGAGGTGGTTGCAACTACATGTTACACCCCGACTAGCACAATGCGGAAGCGTAAAACGGGAATGTAACAGACACCTCTGGTATCAACACATTGTTTATAAAGAAACATTACAAACTAATTTACAATATATTACATTTCTTTGTTCTATCATTGTTTTACAGTCTAGGTGGTACAAACAAAACTAATTCGTTAACTAAACGTTCTTACTACTAACATCATTGCCTCTATTCACATAGCATCAACCGCACACCTTGGGCAAATAACAGATCACCAAATCATTCCAATTTAGGTACACCTGAAAAGCACTTTAAAACGGGTCAACTACTAGAGTTGGTGAGTTTCACGAGTTTCAAGAAAACAGTAACGAGTATTCACAATTCAGCACTTGTAATCATGAAAGAAGTATGTATGTGATGTAATTATGCTAAGCTACAGTGAAGCCTTGACTGTATGTGCTGCGTGCATCCATTTCCCACGCTCCATCAACCACTGTGGCCCCTTTCCGCCCACAACATGCCCCGGTAGCTATGTCTAACACTACATAGCCTGTTTGTATAAATATGGTCATGTGCAAACGGCGCTATGTGACACGGCAACCAGGTCGATTCCGTTTGGGTTTGTCAAACCAATAGTGCTATTCACAAGCCACCGGCTCGAAGTTAATCACTGTGATCGTGGGGACTTTCGTGTGTTAGCACTTAGATAATTCACATCAGTACATGTTTCAGGTATGTATATGTAATCAAACATGCTTTTCACCCCAAAAGTTCGTAAAACAGTTTAAAAGTGGGGTCATGAAACTCACGGTTTAGTCGATAATCAGTACTGTATCAGCTCGTGGTTCGTTTGGTCCGCTATCAGTAGTTCCTATAATCAATATTATAATATTATTAATATTTTAATATTATTATAATCTCAATACTAAACTGGGCTGTATAACTAATCTGGGTGTAGCTGGAACGCCCAGAAAGTGGCAATAGGCTTAGGTTGTGATGTTGTTCAATGTCTAATACTTAAAATCGAACTTGGCTCAGACTCCCGTTTTCACAGCTGGGCCAAGTTGTTCGTTTACGCGTTCAGAAAACAGTTATGGGAAAATAAGCTTGGGTAAATGTATTGGTTAATAAAATGATTAAGTTATAAAGAAAGATCACATCCTGGGGTCCCGGATTAGCCACGGGGCCCGTTTCCGTTTATTCAGTTTGATTTGAGAAGAAATGCGCACAATCCACCCAGATTGTCCAGGTTTCTCATAGAAAAGTTCATTTTTACTTAATTAGTCCAAAAATATGATTTTTGATCACTCTTGGTGTTTTGATATTCCCGCAGGTTCGTTAGTCGCGAACTTGCCGGTTTTTATAAAAACTGAATTTGTTAAATATTCAGATTCGCATAATTAATTAACCGTTAATCATTAAATTATGAAAATTTAACCACTTATCAATTAAAATATGCATATTTTTATAAAAATATTTCTGGAATTTATTTACTGATTTATTAATTTATAAAAATTCATTTTATCAGCTATATTTCGCCTGAAAATCATCCGTTTACCCCAAACAATTTCCAAAAATTCCACAAAATTTCCTGAATGCTCAATTCATGTCCCAATTCAATCTGTATCAATTCCAAAATGTAAAAAGCTCGTGCGATATTCTTTTTGGCCCAAATTCGGCTATAAAAATTCACACGAACGCAAATAAACAAAACACCTTTAAACTTCTCCAAATGATCCCAAATTCATATGTGATCAAAATACATCAAATCTGAGTTCCCAGAAAAATTTCATAATTTTTGAATTATTTTAGCTATGTTTCCCAAATAAACGTCCCAATTCGGTAATAAATTCGCCAAATATTCTCGGATGGTCGAAAAATTACCAAATTTGAACAGGGACTCATTGACATGGTCCCTGATGTCCCTGAAAAATTTCAAGTCCTAAAAATATGCACATCACAACCTTAACCTAAATAGCCCATAAGCGAGTGTTTTGGCATTACCTTAGCGGGTTTGGCTCGTTTCCGACCTTTTAATCAAGTTTTCAGGTTCTTGTGCTTCTAAGCAAGCTAGGTACAAGTCCTATATCACAAACCAAGAAATATTTCATCAACATAACAGCCCTTAAGTTAGGGTTTCGGCTAGTGCACAAAAACGAACTTTTGAACCGTAAAAACGTCGTTTCAACCCTTTAATCCGTGTTTATGGCCAAAAAAAACTATCAAAACAGGTTCCTTACCATGTGTATGATCAAAACATGTTTATGGACCATTTTTAGGATTTTTACACGGTTAGGAATGATTTTTAGTAACTAAGACATGTTTTTATGGTATTAAACAAGTTCAAAAGCTACTTATTTAAGCTCTTACCTTAGGTTTTCTTGCTGTTCTTGGCTGGAGAAGAAGTTGTGTCCAGAATTTTCAAGGAAATGATGTTAAAATATCTTGGATCTAGTTTAAATATGAAAGAACTAAAGGGGGGCTGCTGAATTGCGATCGGGATTATATGGGCCCATTTTGGCCCAAGTTTCTGATTCCTCAAGCCCAAACACCAAAAGCCCGGTCCAAATTTAGTTCGGGTTCGGTTTTTGGCGCGAAAAATTTATCGGGTGCATTAAACAGCGCGAAAACAAGTGTTTTTCGGCTAGTTTTGAGTAAAATTATAAAAACATACTATATGTTTGTAAAAATCAAAAATATTTTCATAGATCGCTTAAAACATTTCAAATAAGTGTTTGGTAAGTCTTTTTCGGCTTAACGGATGATACAATTGTTGGTGCATAAATGTCAGTAGTTCATAGTCTAGTGTCTGTAATCGAGTCTGTAATGTTATTTATGTTTTTGTTATAAGCGAAGTTGTTAACAAGTTCGCCTAGGCGAACTTGTTGAACGAGCGATCTGTTTCTTGCATTGCCACGACACCAACCTGCCACCAAGAAACTGACATCCTCCTGTTGTTGACTTCCGACTCTGATTGCACCCACCATAATCAGAGTCTGTGTAGGCGACTAGCTCCAAGTCTCCTCCTCTCGGGTACCACAACCCCAGCTTCGGTTTGCCCTTGAGATACCGCAAGATCCTCTTCACACCTTTCTTGTGAGATTCCTTTTGGTTTGCCTGAAAACGAGCACAAAGACAAACAGCAAACATTATATCAGGCCTAGAAGCAGTTAAGTACATTAAAGAACCTATAATAGCCCGATACTGAGTTGGGTCCACATCTGCTTCACCGTCTGACTCAGCACCCAATTTGTGATTGACGCAGATTGGAGTGTCGAATGGAGTGCTGTCCTCCATCTTGAATCGTTTGAGCACATCATGGACATACTTGGTCTGGTGAATGAACATCCCATCCTTCTTTTGATCAACCTGCAATCCTAAAAAGAAAGTTAGTTCACCCATAGCACTCATTTCAAACCTTTTCTTCATGACGGCCTCAAAATCTTGACACATGGAGACTTTTGATGCAGCAAAAATAATGTCATCCACGTAGACTTGCACTAGCAGGAAGTCGCTTCCTTGTCTCTTCACAAACAGCGTGCTATCTATCTGACCTCTTTCAAACCCATTTTCAAGCAAGTAGTCTGACAGAGTTGAGTACCAGGCACGAGGTGCCTGATGTAATCCATATAATGCCTTGCTTAACTTGTACACATGGTCTGGAAAATCTGGGTCAGGAAAACCCGGAGGTTGCTCAACATACACAACCTCATCATCTTCATCATCAACCATCACCACCAACTGCACCTGCAGACTCCCCCTGAGCTGTGGAAGTCCCAAGAGCTTGAGTAGTTCTTGGCAACTCACCACCTGCACCTTTCGGTGCATTGGGATCATCGTCTCTGTCGTTTCTCTTCTTAGTCCTTAACTCGTCGCCTCTACAGCCTGTCTCCCCCTGAGATGCCAAGAACGCCTTCATAGCATCTATAATCCTCCCATGCTCAACAAGGAGGGACGACTGTAGTTGATTTTCTGCTACAAGGCGTTGAATAGCCTGGGTCTGGATAAAGTTGATCCTTGATTGCTCTGCCACGACCCGCTCAAGTGCAGCTATTCTCTCCGAGTCTGAGATGGTTGCATCGAAATCAAATCTCATATTAGATGTATCTGGAGTATACTCAGCAGGGATTTCGAATGCAACTGGGACTTCAGAAGCAGTTGTGGACGTAACCGCAGGTGGTATCGTGACCGACAACCCTGCAGTTGCGACGACCGTCGACTCTACAAATTTTGCCACCACCTCTGAAGGAGTAAGCGTTGGAGGTGGTAACGACACAATCTCCGGAGTCGTCGTCTGTAGTGTAGTGGATGGGATGCCGACGGCTGATGTAGCCACCACAGGAACATCTGCGGCGCTTGTAACCTGTACAGAAGTAGGAACGATTGACATACCTGACAGTGCGGATGGAGCAAAACGTATAACACGTGAAGTCTCTCCAGCTCCCATACCAGCACCTGTCCTTTCACGTCTCGAACGTCTGATCAACTTGTGTATGTCCTCCACTTCTTCCTCTGACTCACTATCATCCACCGTCCTCTTTCTCTTCCCCAACGTCCTCTCTCTAGTCACCAACATCCTCCTCGCCTCATTCATAACCTCGTCAAGATCTGAGTCAGCCACAGTCGTAGCTGCTCTAGTTACACTCACTTCCCTCACCTGTGCAGCAGAGACCTGCACATCTTCTTGTGGATCAAAACGATCCATGTCGAAGAATCCTTGGCCGCCAAATGCAGCATCAAGGTTTACATCCTCTTCAGCCGGCACAACAGGCGCAGCAGGTACAGCTTGAGGTGCTCCCGCCTGTCGTGGTTGAGGATCTCTAAACTCGTCCCCAGCAGCAGGAACATACCCCGGGTTTATTAAGAACCCAAAGAGTGGAGTATGCCTTGGACGCAGTTCAGGCTTGCTCCTCGCACTGGAAGTGCGACATTGAGCAAAGATACGCTTGCTCACACTCTCCACGTATCTTATCGGGCGTCTTTGAGGCAGATTCGGAGCTACATGGTTCAAGATCATCTGGATGAATATTGGATACATAATGAACCGCTCCCGAGCTATCGCCCTCCTCTGGAAATCATGGCACTATAATCTTTTCTTCCCTCATTATGCTGTGTAGACTTTCCTTGACTTCGTTCTACACGCTCATTCCTACATTCTTTTGCGAAGTGACCGTTTTGTTGACAATTGTAGCACCTTACCTTTGACTTGTCGAACCCTGGTCTTCCTCCGACAAACTTTCTACCGGTCTTATTCATAAACCTCTTCACCCTCCTTACAATCATGGCCATCTGCCATTGTAGATCCATTTCTTCCATATCGTCAGCATCAATCTGATCGTAATCTTCATCCAACATAGCTGGATCAACAATCTTCCCTTGAATATAGTTCTCATAGGAAGCAATGAAAGAAGCATAGAGGCCAAACTGCTCTTCAGCAGACTTGACACTCATAGGCATCTTGGAGTAGTTGTTGCTCGGAGCACTTGAAGAGCAACTACTCTTGCTTGCCTGGGGTTGAGAACCACTAGATCCAGCTGCTACATAGCAAACATCCCCATTTGTGTTAACTGACACATGCCCCTCATGTGATGAGTTGGGGCCCGACTCTCCCTTCGAGTAGTAAGCAGCTGATTCAGTCTTTGAGCCTGAGCTAGTGTTGACTTTAGCTCCATACATACTTGGATCTTGAACCTGATACATAGATGTCTCCTTTCTTACCATGTTAAGCTCAAAGGTCCTGAGCTTGTTGACTGTCGTTTCGAGATCATAAGTGGGAAAGTCCTTGTCTTCCCTCATCAGCACAGTGTACATCTCCCATTTTGGTGGGAGAGCATTCAGAAGCTTCTCAACTATCTCTTCTTCTCTGTAAGAAATGGAATAGTTGCTCAGTTCAGTCATCAGATGATAATATCGAGTGATGATATTATCTAATGATTCATTCTTCAAATACTTGAATACTGAGAACTGGGTCTTGAGCAGTTTTATTTTTGAAGCCCGGATTCCTACATTTCCTTCAAATCTGCTCTCAAGGGCTTCCCAAAGCTCCCTTGCTGAAGTGTACTTCCTAAAAGTATGAAGGATCTCATGTGGAAGAGCCATGGTAATAGCAGCATGAGCCTTGCTCTCAGCCTCATACATCTTCTTCTCTTCTTCTTCCATTTTACTATACTTCTTGATTTGGTCACGACCTTCATACTCCATAATTGGTGGAATATACCCATCCTGGATGCATACCCACATCTTCGCATCCTGGTATTTGACGTACTGTATGAACCGATCCTTCCATGCAACGAAATCGGTTCCCTTCAGCAATCTTGGGGCCTTGGTAGCCGACCCTGCTTCAACTTCCATCTTCACTAACTCAGAGATGTTGATCGACGACATCTCAGAGATGTTGATCGACAACAGGAGGATGTCAGTTTCTTGGTGGCAGGTTGGTGTCGTGGCAATGCAAGAAACAGACTTCGGTCGCAATTTCAACCTGTGAAGCAGAATACATGGCAGCATCCAACTGCTGCTCCCAGGTTCTTTGGATTCAACAACAGTTGCGCGACTATGGTCTGAATTTCTTACTTACTCCTATTTGCATTGATAACACAGCTGCTATCTCAGTAACTAACAATCCCGTGAAACATAGTAAAACTAAACATATTGACATACGTTATCATTTCATACGGGATTGTGCTGAGAAGAAACTGATAGTGCTTGAAAAGGTGGATACGCTTGATAATTTCGCTGATCTTTATACTAAAGCGTTTGATAAAACAAGATTTCAAAACCTTATCGAGCTAAGTGGGATGATCAATCCCGAGTAACCATGCTTTTCTTGTAATATTTAAATAAAAAAAAAGGGTCACTAACGCTTAAAAATATGTCGGTTACATCAGTTTAAAGGACTTGTCTTCGGATATGTTTTGGTCCTCATTTTCTACTTGTAGATTTTGAGGATAGCCATTAACCAGATTACTGATTGTGACCGGGGCGGTTTATGATGAGTTTTCATTCTTTCGCTTAAAATTAGTCGATCATACTTAGTTATAAGGACACATACTAGTATGTGGTCGGTCCAGCTGATCCATTGGATCTTCGGGATAGCCGTTTACCTGAAGACTTTGTTTTGGTCGGGGCGATTAATGTTAAAATTTTTAAAAAAATTGGGAAATGAAATTATTTTTCAAGTCTACTACTTCGTAAGAAGTACGTTTGCTATGTTTAACAGAAAATTGATCCAACCTTGGAAAATGATAGATATACTAATTCTGTGTGCTTAACTAGTGAAGTTATTAGGCTTAAAAGGCTTTAGGACAGTCATTGTATGTCATGGTAACTTTTTATGGTGCGTAAAAGTAGATGTGATACAAACTAAAACTACTTGATTTTACGTGGAAACTCCTTACGAGTTCTGCATGTCTTCATATATATCTTTCCGAATGATAGGCAGAAAAGCGATTACCCAGTCATACACGAGCCCGTAAGTGTTCTGATTTCCGTGGAGATAGCGTTTCAAGAAACTGCAGTGATCCAGATTCGGGACTTGCAGTTGGTTACTACTCTGAAGTCTATGTAAAGTTTATCATAAAAAAAAAAAAAAAAAAAAAAAAAAAAAAAAAAAAAAACTTATGAGTTATTGAAACATTTTAGAGTTCAACATATCAAGACTTCTTAATCATGGAGTAAGAAAGAGAACGGGAAGGAGATGAAGAGTAATTACAAACTTAATCAGACACTAAGGGTCGAAGTCAATTCGGGGTGACTTGGGGAAAGCCAAATACGCTTTGAGAATAGATAGGAGGCATCATAATCTCTGAGTTGTTGCCCACTTAAATTTTGAGGCATAATTGAACCTAACTCGTATCACAGAAACGATGAAAACCATCTTAAGTATATTACCTGCTTACACCCTGTTTCCTTATGTCATAATACAGTTAAACACGGATCTATGTGACAGTCACATACTTAGTATGATTCCTGTTCGGATCTTTTCTAAAACGTAGCAGTCCCTATCGAGACTGAAATTTGATCCCTTATACTTAAATTGTTTAAAGTTTTCTTTTTCTGTAGTTGTATTTGTTTATAACGGGTTACTTGGACTTAAACGTGTCGTTTAGTTCTTAAAGGAAAGTTTTATAACTTAATTGGAAAACTGTTAAACTTATAAGGTTAAATTTTGTAAATATATAGGCGATGTTGTTGAACAGGCGAAGTTGTGGATAACTTCGCCTAAGCGAAGTTATCCGTAACTTCGCCTGTATAACTTCGCCCCTATATAAGGATTTCAAGGGTCAAACAGTTCATTATTTGAAATTACAACGAACTTATCCTCGTAAACCACAGCGAACTTACTCCGATATTCCGGCGAACTTGTCGTTTTTCCGATTTCTAGTTCTTTTTCTCAGTTTCCGTTACGTTTCAAGGTTCGTGATGCCAATACATTGTATAATCTTTGTTCTTCCATGAAAATCAGTGGTCGTTTCGACCCGATTATGAACCTCGAACCGTCGGACACTCAAATCGGACTTTCAAAACTTGTTTTACGTGTTCATGTACAACCTGGTCGTTTAGTTATCATTAATATCATGTGTTTGAGCCTCCTAAATCGTCAAAGTTAATCGAAACACCGGTTTTCCGGATTTCGATTAACCTTACTGTCGCCGTTTCAGATTCAGGCGAAGTTAAGGTTTAGGAGAAGTTATCCGTAACTTCGCCTGGAGCTTAAATTCGCCTGAGGCGAAGTTATCCGTAACTTCGCCTAATGCTCAACTTCGCTTGAAGCTTAAATTCGCCTGAGGCGATGTTGTGGTGAGGCGAACTTAAAGATGAAACGAAGTTGTTCCCAACTTCGCCCCAACTTTAACTTCGCCTGGATTCTTTTAACTTAACAATTATTAGACGAACTTAATGATGAAGCGAAGTTGTTCCCAACTTCGCCCCAACTTTAACTTCGCCTATACAGTTTTTATCACAACTTCGCTCATGGTAACAAGCGAACTTGTGTTATGTCTTAATGTTTATCTAACTTGGTTCGTTTGTTGCAGAGATGGCTGCTGTTGCCGGTGCTGGAGGTGCTGGAGGAGATGACGGAGGAGATAATCAGAGGCAATTCTTCCCGGGTCACAACATGTTCATCACCTTAGACCCGGAAGCGAGTGGTGTGGAGGATTATCGCGAGATAATCACATTCCTCCTACGCTCGAGGATATTCCACGCAATCACGACGACACTGCCGATATCCTTACCCAATATCGAGGACTTCTGGCAGACGGTGGAGTACGATTGTCGTGTTGAGCCCCCGGTCATGAGAGCAACAGTAAATAATCAAGAAGTTCAGTTCTCATCTGAACAAATTCGGGTGGCGTTACGCTTTGGAGAGGAGACTCGGAACGACCCTACGGAGTTTGTGGCTCCGTTTCGTGATGGAGCATTTCTAAGAATGGGCTATTCTGGTCCATTGGGCGATACCCAGAGACGGAAGGGGTTCCTGCTCGATCAGTGGCGCTTCCTCATGCACGTTATGATAGTATGCATGTCTGGGAGGAAGGCGGGCACTGACGGTATGGGTGCGACCATGCAGTCCGCAATGACTGCTCTGACCTATAACAAACGTTATAGTTTCAGTCAGATGGTCTTTTACGAGATCGACAGACAGAGGAGGGCGATGGCTCGTGAGCGGTTCATAATGTATCCAAGATTCATACAGATGATCTTGAACCATGTGGCTCCGAATTTGCCTCAACGACGCCCGATAAGATACGTGGAGAATGTGAGCAAACGTATCTTTGCTCAATGCCGTACTTCGAGTGCGAGGAGCAAGCCTGAACGTCGTCCAAGGCATACTCCACTCTTCGGGTACTTGATAAACCCGGGGTATGTGCCAGCTCGGGGGGACGAGTTCAGAGACCCTCAACCACAACAGGCAGGAGCAACTCGAGATGTACCTACTGTGCCTGTGGTGGCTGCTGAGGAGGATGTTGACCTTGATGCTGCATTTGGCGGCCAAGGTTTCTTTGACATGGATCGTTTTGATCCACATGAAGAAGTGCAGGTCTCTGCTGCACAGGTGAGGGAAGTGATTGTGACTAGAGCAGCTACGACGGTGGCTGACTCAGATCTTGACGAGGTTATGGATGAGGCGAGAAGGATGATGGTGAGACGAGAGAGAACGTTAGGGAAGAGAAAGAGAACGGTGGATGATAGTGAGTCAGAGGAAGAAGAGGAGGACATACACAAGTTGATCAGACGTTCGAGACGTGAAAGGACAGGTGCTGGTATGGGAGCTGGAGAGACTTCACGTGTTATACGTTTTGCTCCATCCGCACTGTCAGGTATGTCAATCGTTCCTACTTCTGTACAGGTTACAAGCGCCGCAGATGTTCCTGTGGTGGCTACATCAGCCGTCGGCATCCCATCCACTACACTACAGACGACGACTCCGGAGATTGTGTCGTTACCACCTCCAACGCTTACTCCTTCAGAGGTGGTGGCACAATTTGTAGAGTCGACGGTCGTCGCAACTGCAGGGTTGTCGGTCACGATACCACCTGCGGTTACGTCCACAACTGCTTCTAAAGTCCCAGTTGCATTCGAAATCTCTGCTGAGTATACTCCAGATACATCTAATATGAGATTTGATTTCGATGCAACCATCTCAGACTCGGAGAGAATAGCTGCACTTGAGCGGGTCGTGGCAGAGCAATCAAGGATCAACTTTATCCAGACCCAGGCTATTCAACGCCTTGTAGCAGAAAATCAACTACAGTCGTCCCTCCTGGTTGAGCATGGGAGGATTATAGATGCTATGAAAGCGTTCTTGGCATCTCAGGGGGAGACAGGCTGTAGAGCCGACGAGTTAAGGACTAAGAAGAGAAACGACAGAGACGATGATCCCAATGCACCGAAAGGTGCAGGTGGTGAGTTGCCAAGAACTACTCAAGCTCTTGGGTCTTCCACAGCTCAGGGGGAGTCTGCAGGTGCAGTTGGTGGTGATGATGTGGTGATGGTTGATGATGAAGATGATGTGATTGATGTGTTGAGAGAGTTAGATGATGATATGCTAGATGATGATGTGTTTGATGATGATGTGCTGCCGTGTGAGGAGATTGAGAAGATTGGAGCACAGATTGTGATTGAAGATGGGATAGAAGAAGGGGAGATAGTAGAAGAAGACGTTGAACACGAGATCCCAGATGTTGAGAAAGCCGACATGGGTACTGAGATGGATGAGACTGAGTGGGAGGAGCAGCCTAGGTGGAAGGAAGGTTGTGCTCATTGGTTTATTAAGACCAAGAAGCCTGATGTTCCAGCCATGTTCAAGAAGAGTTATAACATCAAAGGCTATGCTGAGTCGAAGAAGGGAATTATCTGTTGGATATATGATGAACAGATAAAGTTGTTTGTGGTGAAGCGTTATGATGGTATTCAATACTTCAAAAGAACCCTGAGATCTCTCAATACGTTGCCGGAATGTGAGGTGAAGGATTTGGCCAGGTTGGGCCTGATAAATAGAAGTGACGACAACATGGCAAGAGTGATTGGGAAGATCGTGTGGAAAGAAAGCATAAAAGAGAAGAAGTTTGAATTATTAAAGCCATAGAAGGGAAAGCTCGTGGAGGATACAGAAAGGGGAATGAGAGCAGATGGCAAGCCATGGATGGTGATGAAGTACAAACCGATCCGATGCATCAAGGAGGTTCCAATGAAGACTATGCCTCAAGATGTGTTGAAGAATCTAAAATGGTGGTACGTTGATTGCCAGACTGCTGAAGCCGTGATGGAAGACGAAGAAGAACAAGAAGTGCTGAGGGTGTATGATCCGATGCATCTTGTTAACTTATCGAAAGCTGATCTGCAAGTGTTGAATGAAAAGAAGATATTCTATATTCCTGCTTGGAAGGACGAAGCGAGGAAATATCAGCGAGTAGTCACGGTATGTGTTAGAGAAGGAGTGCATGCGTGAAGATACAGGATTACAAGACAAGAGCTTAAAGATCAAGATATGAAGCTACTGCCAAGGGGGAGTCTGTTGGTGCATAAATGTCAGTAGTTCATAGTCTAGTGTCTGTAATCGAGTCTGTAATGTTATTTATGTTTTTGTTATAAGCGAAGTTGTTAACAAGTTCGCCTAGGCGAACTTGTTGAACGAGCGAAGTTATGGACAACTTCGCCTGAACATATCAGGCGAAGTTGTCGTGTATTTATATATAGGTTACGGATAGTTGGTTAACGTGTGGTTGAGTGAATCGTGTGATAGTTGTTAGCAGTTTTGGTTCACGAGTCTGTAATAGTGATATCGTATCACGTGTTCGGTTATCAATATAACGTGTTCGTTTATCGTATCGTGTTTGTTTGATTTGCGTTCTATACTCGTAACGATCTACGCAGGGATTCCGCACCTGAGTAGACCGCGATATCTTGTGCGATCCGTCCAGGGAACCTACAACAATGCTTGGTTTGTAACTATCTTTCGCGTTTAAATCTATAGCGGGTGGTTAAACGAGCATGTTTTCGTTTAACTTGTTTGCTATCAAACTAAGACCATATTTCTAATATTTTAGATGGCCCCCCAAGATATCTGGGTCATAACCCGACCCGTTCGGTTAATCGTTCGTTTGTTACGCAAAAGGCGTTTATTTGCTTAATCGGTAAATACGTACTGAGGTGTACCTTGTTTTGGCTCAAATGTCACACTACACAACCTTCAAGGGTTGTGACCCACCCCAGCTAACTGGTACTAGTGACGCAATCGCTACCCTATAGTGGATAACTGCAATGGATAAGGTTATCCGCATTAGCGAGTGCCGTCCCGACCAAGATATAGGCTTCGCTACTCAATCATTTGGTGATGAAGTAATTTTCTGGTGGGAAACTGTCGAACAGAGAAAGACTGTTGCTGAAATCAAGGCTATGAGATGGGATGATCTGAGAGAGATGGTAATGAGCAAGTTCTGTGCTGATGCTGAGGTCGAGAGAGCAGAGATGAGGTTTCTGAATTTGAAAGCGGGAAAGATGACACACCGTGAGTACACTAACGAATTCAACCGCATGTCCAGGTTGGTACTTGACATGGTGAATACTGAAGCGAAGCGAATCAAGAGTTACATTAGGGGACTTCCTCAGAATGTCCGCTCCCTAGTCAGGACCAGTAAACCTGCCACATTCGACTCTGCCGTTGATCTAGCAGAGATGGTTTACGACGATCTAGCTGTGGATGAGGTGGAGGTGGAAGAGAAAAAGGGAAAGAAACCAGTCTCCAAGAAGACAGATACTGAAAGTGATGAGCCACCCAAGAAAAAGACAAAAACGAATGAGATCGCTGCTTGCAACAACTGTGGAAAGAAACACTCGGGAGAGTGTAGGGTGGGGTCAGACGCATGTTACAGATGCGGAAATATAGGGCACTTCTTTTGGGAATGTAAGAAGGACAACATGTGTTTCAACTGTGGGGACGCTGGTCATAAGGCTTATGAATGCAAGAAGCCCAAAGCAGGAGGGGGAGAAGCGGGAAAGACAACGCAGACTTAGAGTCCCCTGCCAAGGAAGGAAGCTGAAGGAAGGAGCATTCGAGGAGAATGAGTTATTATGTTTACGTATTATGTTATGTATGACTTTAAAGATTTCGTGC